>NC_069505.1:454712344-454904844 GCF_027579735.1 Bombina bombina | reverse complement strand
ATAGTGTCATATTGTTTTTTAAAAAACAAACACGCTTTATTGCTGAACAACACACACTCTCACAAATGCCTGCTTACACTTTAAAACCTCAATGGTATGAGGTATTGGCAAAAATATTTAGTTAAATGGTGAATTCAGAGGAAATGTTCCTCTCTGCATATAGCGTAATGGACTTTTGCACTCTCCAATAAAACAAAGGCAAAGTCTTTTTAGTAAAAGAACACCAGGGCTTCCGGTATTGAATCAGTCCGTTCTTCTTTTTGTCTAACGCGTTTCAAAGGCTTGAAAATATGTCCTTCTTCCTCAGAGACTGATTTCCTTCTGACCGGCTGTTTCTTTTATTGCAACCTGATCTCGCGATCTTGGCCCTGTTTCTGGCTCGCACTCTCATTGGTCAAAGGTTGCACACCTCTCCTGACATCTAAGATGCACTGTTATTGGCTCAACTTAGAGGTGTGTGCGAGTGTTATATTGTTAAAGACCCGGTGCAGTACTTAGAAACTCATTCATATTATTAACAATTTGGAGGTTTACAAAGTATTACTTTACGCTAAAAGAAAACTCTAAAATAATCCATTAGAGTATTAAAACAACTGATTATTTATCAAAGTAAAACTTATACATAAAACGATCTATACTTAAAAGATTTTCATTGTTATATACTCCCATAAACTTCATCATGTGAATATAATTGATATGGTGTTTAAAACGTATAGAAATTCCATTTAAAAACAAAAACTATACAATATAAGGCATCAACTTAAAAGAAAAAGAGAGGGATATATATATATATATATATATATATATATATTAATTCTGCAAATGCTTAAAATATTTTAAAATATTTAAAACCACAAAATATATATATAGACCTTTTTGTATTTTAAAGGGATATGTGAATCGTTATATTGTCTAATGGAGAACCTATTCCACCTTTTTGTCTAAATCCAATTGTTGGTGGCCAATTTAGATTTGTAATACAGCTATCCTATTTCTTAAATAAAAGCGGCACCCCTTGTATATTTTAAGGATGTTTCAATTTAGAACATAAAAAATAGAGAAACTTTGTAAATCATCTAATTATATATATATATATATATATATATATATATAGCGTATTCTCTCTATAGACCCAATAATACAGGATTAAACTGTCAGAAGCTATATAAGAGTATCCTCTGTAGACAAATATATGTACATTTAATCATAATTAATAGATAGCAATTCTTTTGATAGCTGGAAGTGAAAAGGTTAATCCTACACAAGTGTTTCAAATAGAGCAATCAATATCCGGGCAAATGAAATCACAGCAAATCCCAGGAGCCATTTTGGCTATCATGTATATAAGGAGGGAATTTATAATGTATTTTTATGTCTATGAATAAGGCCAGGGGGCCGAAACGCGTTAGACAGCTAAGGGGATGAGCTGTGACTTAATTGTGGATTTTAAGCATATTTTATATGTAACGAATAAAATTTTGACTTTTTAACCTAAGCGCTATGTCTGACTCTCTGGTGTACTAAAAGTTCTTTGTGTTACCAAAAATAATAGTCAATTATTAATTCTAAAGGGAGAGGTAGCTATCTTTTTTGTTTGGGGGTTCATAAGGAAAATTAATTTTGATCCATCTTGCCCTACATGTCTTTATATCTATATGAAATGATGTTCATCTGTTTATTGATCCCAGAAAAAAACTTGTTCAACATGTTACAAAATGAAAATCCAACCATAGCCATTTTTTATCACTTGCCCAAAGTGCACAAAAACAGGGAAAACCCACCCGGGGCGACCCATAGTGTCAGGGATAAACTGTCTAACATCTAAATTATCAGAATTTATAGACACTTTTCTACAACCATTGGTTCCACAATTAAAATCCTATTTAAAAGATTCAACTGACACAATAAATAAAATAACCAATATCAACTGGGAATCAAACTTCCTATGGGCCACCCTAGATGTCAGTGCCCTTTACACGAGTATACCACATCTTAAAGGCATGGAGGCCATGAAATTTTGGTTCAATAAATTAACAGACATAGAACCAGAAAAACAAATATTTTTAATTGAGTCGATAAAATTCATTTTAGAAAAAAAATATTTTATGTTCAATGACCAGTTCTTTTTACAAACAAGCGGTACCGCTATGGGTACTCGCTTTGCCCCCAGTTATGCGAACTTATATATGGGGGCATGGGAGGATACTCAAATTTGGGAAAACAATCCTTTTTTACTGTATATCGTCTACTGGGGCAGATATATAGACAATATTATTTTAATTTGGTCAGGAACAAATGAAATTTTAGAGGATTTTATTGCTTTTATTAATGAAAATGTTTTTAACTTATCCTTTACGAAAAAAAATAATCAAATTGAAATTGAGCTTTTAGACTTAGTGTTTTTCCATGAAGGCCAAAAGATCCTGTCGAAATTGTATAAGAAGGATACTGATAGTAACGCTTACCTACATGCCAATAGTGGCCACAACCCAAAATGGATTGAAAACATCCCTTTTGGACAGTTCCAGAGAATCCGGCGCAACTGTTCAAAAATGGAAGATTATGAAAAAGAATCGGGCTGTCTAAAGAAAAAAAATTTAAATAAAGGATACAATTACAAAACCATAGAACAGGCAGATAATAAAACAAGAAAAATTTCAAGGGACAATCTATTAAAAGGAAAAAATAGAAACAAAAGAAGTAATTATACAACATACAGTCTAGTTACTACATATAATGAGGGTGCCGAAGAAATAAATAAAATTTTAAACAAACATTGGCACATTTTAAAAAAAGATGTGTTTCTAAAGGATATAACGAAAGAGAATCCAAAAGTAATATACAAGAAAAATAAAAACTTAAAATCTGTCTTGGCTCCCAGTCAGTTAAAAACCAATAAGCTGACCCATTCTAACTGTCTAGGGAAACAATTAGAAGGTTTTTTCAAATGTAACAGAAAAAACTGTGAAGCATGCATCCATCACTTTAATGGACATAAGCCCACAAAATTTTTTAAATCCAACAGTACGGGCAAAGAGTTCAATATTAAAACCCTATGCAACTGCAAAACTGATTTTGTAGTATATATGCTGCAATGCAGCTGCAATCTACAGTATATAGGTAGAACCACTAGACTGTACAAGAAGAGGTTGCTAGAATATTTGACAAACATAACTGCAGGTGAGACATCACATAATTTGTCTCTCCATTACAAAAATTTTCACAATAAAGACCCTACATGCTTAAAAGGCACAATAATTGAACATGTTAAAACCCATAAACGTGGGGGCAATAGAACAATTGCCTTGAGAAAAAAAGAGACATTCTGGATTCATACCATGAACACACTAATACCGAATGGTCTGAATAAGGACATAGACCTTGCTGCGTTTTTAGAACATTAAATTCAAGATGCATTTTGTAACATGTAGAACAAGTTTTTTCTGGGATCAATAAACAGATGAACATCATTTCATATAGATATAGAGACATGTAGGGCAAGATGGATCGAAATTAATTTTCCTTATTAACCCCCAAACAAAAAAGATAGCTACCTCTCCCTTTAGAATTAATAATTAACTATTATTTTTGGGTCTATAGAAAGAATACGCTATATATATATATATATATAAAATTAGATGATTTACAAAGTTTCTCTATTTTTTATGTTCTAAATAGAAACATCCTTAAAATATACAAGGGGTGCTGCTTTTATTTAAGAAATAGGATAGCTGTATTACAAATCTAAATTGGCCACCAACAATTGGATTTAGACAAAAAGGTGGAATAGGTTCTCCATTAGACAATATAACGATTCACATATCCCTTTAAAATACAAAAAGGTCTATATATATATTTTGTGGTTTTAAATATTTTAAAATATTTTAAGCATTTGCAGAATTAATATATATATATCCCCCTCTCTTTTTCTTTTAAGTTGATGCCTTATAATGTATAGTTTTTGTTTTTAAATGGAATTTCTATACATTTTAAACACAATATCAATTATATTCACATGATGAAGTTTATGGGAGTATATAACAATGAAAATCTTTTAAGTATAGATCGTTTTATGTATAAGTTTTACTTTGATAAATAATCAGTTGTTTTAATACTCTAATGGATTATTTTAGAGTTTTCTTTTAGCATAAAGTAATTCTTTTTAAACCTCCAAATTGTTAATAATATGAATGAGTTTCTAAGTACTGCCAGGGCCGCCACTAGAAATTTTGGGGCCCCTGACTTAACCATTGATCAGCCCCCCCCCCTCCTTTGACATGAGCAAGCAATTTTTGACCAAGTGACTAAAATGTATATGCACTTTATTCTTGTGTCTATTTAAACTTGGAAATGTTGTAAAGGTAGTAACATATAAACACACAGACACACTCATACACTGAAACACACACTCACATATAAGGATTCACATATAGACACTCTAGCAGACACACAAATAAACACACAGACTCATACACTGAAACACACACTCACATATAAGGATTCACATATAGACACTCTAGCAGACACGCAAAGAAACACACTCAGACACAGACACCCAAACAGACACTCAGCACTTGTTTATATTGACCTGACAAGTTATGAGGTAAACTACAGTTTTGTAAAAAAAGGAGATTTAGAAAACAAAATATGGTGTTCTGATTATCTTTTTGTAAAGGAAGATGCCAACTAAATGATGACAACAGCATTCAGTGGCTGAAAGGAAGGGCCCTGAACTGCCTAAACAATAATTTAAAGGTTAAATGGTGGATTGGTGACTTCCAGGAAGGTCTAGTTAGTCTCAAAGTCTGTATAAAGATGTGAATAATCAGTAGTAAGGTCAAAATGTCCTAAAAAGAACAGAAAATGGACACACAAACTCAAACTTGCACATACACCCAAGGAAACACCGACAGAGACAGCCTCAGAAAACACACAAAGACATACACACACAGACACCCACAGACACCCACAGAAAACACACAGACATACACACACAGAGAGACAACCACATAAAACACAGAAAGACATACATACACACACCCTCACAGAGACACCTACAGAAAACACACACCCTCACAGAGACATCCACAGAAAACACAGACATACATACATACACACATACCCTCACAGAGACAACCACAGAAAACAGGCATACACACCCACCCTCACAGAGGAATCCAGAGAAAATACACAAAGACAAACATACACACACCCTCACAGAGACACCCATAGAATAAGCTCAAAGACATATGCACACACCCTCACAGACATCCACAGAAAATGCACAAAGACATACACACCCACCCTCACAGAGAGACCCAAAGAAAAAAATTACATACACACTCATAGAGACACAAACAAAAGCACAAAGACATAAACACAGACACCCACAGAAACACTCACAGGAGGAAACATTTATGCACCTTGCATCCCATAAATCAACAATGATCAATAATGTGTGACATTCAT
The DNA here is from genome assembly GCF_027579735.1 of Bombina bombina. Lineage (NCBI taxonomy): Eukaryota > Metazoa > Chordata > Amphibia > Anura > Bombinatoridae > Bombina > Bombina bombina. The sequence continues at coordinate 454,899,375 of NC_069505.1, read as the reverse complement.
GATAAAAACAATTGCAGAAATTAAGAGATCAATTTTTAAAGAATCATTTTTGTAAATGTGCAAACAAAGATAATTCTATGAATTTAAAATTGTATATTAATGATCTGGGTAGATGGCTAGATGAAGAAAAGTACTTTTAAAAGGTTGACATATGTTTCTTTGTTTTTTTCCCCATTTTCCTCAACCAAGAGCACCACTTCAAATATAGTGTACAAATGTTCCCATCTGTCAGCTGTACTTATGGATTTTGAAAATGCTGTACGCTATATGGTCTTGGTGGAACCATAAGCTGTGGTACTCATACCATTAGATCTGGGTAAATGCAGAATTGTTTGTATGTATTTCAAAATTAAGTCAGCTGTAGTGTAAACTGAACAGTTTTAAGTTAACCTGTCTCATTTCAAACACTGAGCAATCTTAGTCTGAGAGTATAACATTTTATGCAGATGTAAAAATCTTAGATAAAATGCCTCCTTGCATCTGGAAAGTCCTTGCATAAAGGGGCAGTGAACTGGAATGTTATATATATATATATATATATATATATTATATATATATATATATACACAGGTAGCCCTCAGTTTACGCCGGGGTTAGGTTCCAGAAGGAATGGTTGTAAATCAAAACCGTTGTAAATTGAAACCCAGTTTATAATGTAAGTCAATAGGAAGTGAGGGAGTTAGGTTCCAGGCCCCTCTCAAAATTGTCATAAGTAACACCTAATACATTATTTTTAAATCTTTGAAATGAAGACTTTAAATGATAAACAGCAAATTAAACCTAATAAAATAATCACACAACACAGAATATATAATGAAACTAAGTTAAATGAACAAAAACATTTGCTAAACAGCATTATAAACCTAATAAAATAATCACACAACACAGACTTCACTTGCATTTTTCTGCAAACAGTTCTTTCTATGCATTCTAATCTGGACTGATTAATAGACAGAAAGATCTTGTTCCTTTGAAATCTGCTCGATAGCTGATGTCTGGTTAAACTGATTAATTTCAGCTTCCTTGGCTTTGCTGCAACACAAGCAGACAGCTCCACCTACTGGCTATTTTAATCAATGCACTGCTTCTCAGTGCTTTTCAATAGCAGTCACATGACAGGAAAAAAAGGTTGTTATTCTGAAATGGTGCAAATTGAACCGTTGTAAACTGAGGGCCACCTGTATATATCTGCCAAAAGGGCACCTACCATTTGTGTATTGAGGAGGGAACATTTCTGCATGGTTTTAAATATAGAATTTCTACAGCATTGTCAAATAATCATAAATACACTGCTGATAAAAAAAAATGTGTTTTTATGGACCCCTGGCCCCACCATACAACTACTACCACACTGAAGTTAAAATCCAAAATTGCACAAAGAAATAAAAAACATTTGCTAAGTAAGTCCTACCTCCTCTGCAAATCAAAGGGATCTGCCGCCTGACTCAGGCACACACTGTACAAACAAAGGCCCCGATCCGATATGCAGCGGCGCCCGGAAAAGTCGGCAATGCCAAATTTTGCGCTGGTTTGGTATCACATATACGGCATAACATAGAAGTTACGCTCGTATATTTCTGCCTTCGGCCGTAGTTTTTTGGCCCATAGACAGGTATACCAAACCAGCGCAGTTTGGTATCCAATATACAGCGTAAGGACTTACGTGGCGAAAATGGAGAAATCCTACTCCATTTTCACCTCGCCACAAATTGCAGGCGTAGTAAGCCTTACGCTGTTTATTGGAGCCCCGTAACTCCCTAAACTGGCTGCAAAATAAAACCTAACACCTAACGCATGCGCAATGTCTATCTACCTGTCAACCACGATCCCCCGCCGCAATCTCTAATAAAGTGTTTAACCCCTAAACCGCCGCTCCCGGACCCCGCCGCCACCTACATTATCTATATCACCCCCTAATCTGAGCCCCCTACACCGCTGCTAGCTACATTAAATGTTTTACCCCCTAATGTGAGCCCCCTACCCCGCCGCCACCTACATTAACTATGTTACCCCCTAATATGATCCCCCTACACCGCCGCCACCTATTTAAACTATATTAACCCCTAATGTGAGCCCCCTACACCACCGCCACCTATTTAAACTATATTAACCCCTAATGTGAGCCCCCTACAACGCAGCCACCTATTTAAACTATATTAACCCCTAATGTGAGCCCCCTACACCGCCGCCACCTATATTAAATTATTAACCCCTAATCTAATCCCCCTATACTGCCACCACCTATATTAAATTATTAACCCCTAATCTAATCCCCCTATACCGCCGCCACCTATATTAAATTAATTACCCCCTAATCTAATTAGCCTATACTGCCGCCACCTATATTAAATTATTAACCCCTAATCTAATCCCCCTATACCGCCGCCACCTATATTAAATTAATTACCCCCTAATCTAATCCCCCTATACCGCCGCCACCTATATTAAATTATTAACCCCTAATCTAATCCCCCTATACCGCCGCCATCTATATTAAATTAATTACCCCCTAATCTAATCCCCCTATACCACCGCCACCTATATTAAATTAATTACCCCCTAATCTAATCCCCCTATACCACCGCCACCTATATTAAATTATTAACCCCTAATCTAATCCCCCTATACCGCCACCACCTATATTAAATTAATTACCCCCTAATCTAATCCCCCTATACCGCCACCACCTATATTAAATTATTGACCCCTAATCTAATCCCCCTATACCGCCGCCACCTATATTAAATTAATTACCCCCTAATCTAATCCCCCTATACCGCCGCCACCTATATTAGATTATTAACCCCTAATCTAATCCCCCTATACCGCCACCACCTATATTAAATTAATTACCCCCTAATCTAATCCCGGTATACCGCCGCCACCTATATTAAATTATTAACCCCCTAATCTAATCCCCCTATATCGCCGCCACCTATATTAAATTAATTACCCCCTAATCTAATCCCCCTATACCGCCACCACCTATATGAAATTATTAACCCCTAATCTAATCCCCTATACCGCCGCCACCTATATTAAATTATTACCCCCTAATCTAATCCCCCTATACCACCACCACCTATATTAAATTATAAACCCCTAATCTAATCCCCCTATACTGCCGCCACCTATATTAAATTAATTAACCCCTAAAATACTAAAATTTCCCTACCACTAAACCTAAGTCTAACCCTACAAATAGCCCTGAAAATGGCTTTTTGCGGGCCATTGCCCTAAAGTAACCAGCTCTTTTACCAGCCCTTAAAAGGGCTTTTTGCGGGGCATTGTCACAAAGTAATCAGCTCTTTTGCCTCTAATCTAAATCCCCCTACACCGCCGCCACCTATAATAAATGTATTAACCCCTAATCTAATCCCCCTACACCGCCGCCACCTATATTAACTATATTAACCCTAATTATATTAGGGTTAATATAGTTAATATAGTTATTATATTATATATATTAACTATATTAACCCTATCTAACTCTAACACCCCTAACTTAATTATTATTAAAATAAATCTAAATAATATTAATAATATTAACTAAATTATTACTATTTAAAACTAAATACTTACCTATAAAATAAACCCTAAGATAGCTACAATATAATTAATAATTACGTTGTAGTTATTTTAGAGTTTATATTTATTTTACAGGTAAATTGGTATTTATTTTAACTAGGTACAATAGCTATTAAATAGTTAATAACTATTTAATAGCTACCTAGTTAAAATAATTACCAATTTACCTGTAAACTAAACTACAATAAAATACACTAAACTAAATTACAAAAAATAAAAAAAGATTACAAGAATTTTAAGCTAATTACACCTACTCTAAGCCCCCTAATAAAATAACAAAGCCCCCCAAAATAAAAAAATTCCCTACCCTAATCTAAATTACAAAAGTAAACAGCTCTATTAACAGCCCTTAAAAGGGCCTTTTGTGGGGCATTTCACCAAAGTAATCAGCTCTTTTGCCTGTAAAAAAACAACCCCCCCCCCATTACAACCCACCACCCACATACCCCTATTCTAACCCACCCAATCCCCCCTTAAAAAAACCTAAGTCTAACCCCCAAGTGCTCCTTACCTGTCCTGAAGACCGGCGGAGAAGGTCCTGTTCCATGCGGAGAAGTCTTCTTCCAGGCGGCGACCTCTTCTTCTTCCAGGATTCAGCCGGTGCGGAGCGGAGCGGAGGAGTTGAAGACCGATAACTGCGGAGCTGAAGACCGTCCATCTGGAACTGAAGACCGGCGATGCTGGAACTGAAGATCGGCGACGCTGGAACCGAAGACCTCTGGAACTGAAGACCGGAGCCAGAGTGTGGAGGATCCTCTTCATATGATCGCCGCCGTACACTGAATAGGAATTCAAGGTACGCGATTAAAAATGGCGTCCCTTGAATTCCTATTCTAATCAGCCAACAGTAGCTCTTATTCTATTGGCTATTCAAATCTGCCAATAGAATTAAAGTAGCTCGCATCCGATTGGCTGATTTGAATTTGAAGGCTCAAATCAGCCAATAGGAATTCAAGGGACGCCATTTTTAATTGCGTACCTTGAATTCCTATTCAGTGTATGGCGGTGATCGTATGAAGAGGATCCTCCACACTCCGGCTCCGGTCTTCAGTTCCAGAGGTCTTCGGTTCCAGCGTTGCCGATCTTCAGTTCCAGCATCGTCTGTCTTCAGTTCCAGATGGACGGTCTTCAGCTCCACGGTCATCGGTCTTTAACTCCTCCGCTCCGCGCCGGCTGGATCCTGGAAGAAGAAGAGGTCGCTGCCTGGAAGAAGACTTCTCCGCCTGGAACAGGACCTTCTCCACCGTTCTTCAGGACAGGTAAGGAGCACTTGGGGGTAAGACTTAGGATTTTTTAAGGGGGGATTGGGTGGGTTAGAATAGGGGTATGTGGGTGGTGGGTTGTAATGTGGGGGGGTGTTGTTTTATTTACAGGCAAAAGAGCTGATTACTTTGGGGAAATGCCCCACAAAAGGCCCTTTTAAGGACTGTTAATAGAGCTGTTTACTTTTGTAATTTAGATTAGGGTAGGGAATTTTTTTTATTTTGAGGGGCTTTGTTATTTTATTAGGGGGCTTAGAATAGGTGTAATTAGCTTAAAATTCTTGTAATCTTTTTTTATTTTTTGTAATTTAGTGTTTTGTTTTTTTTGTAATTTAGTTTAGTGTATTTAATTGTAGTTTAGTTTAGATATTTGTAGTTAATTTATTGATAGTGTAAGTGTATTTGTAACTTAGGTTAGGATTTATTTTACAGGTAAAGTGGTAATTATTTTAACTAGGTAGCTATTAAATAGTTATTAACTATTTAATAGCTATTGTACCTAGTTAAAATAATACCAAGTTACCTGTAAAATAAATATAAACCCTAAAATAGCTACAAAAATTATTAATTATATTGTAGCTATCTTAGGGTTTATTTTATAGGTAAGTATTTAGTTTTAAATAGGAATAATTTAGTTAATATTATTAATATTATTTAGATTTATTTTAATAATAATTAAGTTAGGGGTGTTAGAGTTAGATAGGGTTAAAATAGTTAATATATATAATATAATAACTATATTAACTATATTAACCCTAATATAATTAGGGTTAATATAGTTAATATAGGTGGCGGCAGTGTAGGGGGATTAGATTAGGGGTTAATACATTTATTATAGGTGGCGGCGGTGTAGGGGGATTTAGATTAGAGGCAAAAGATCTGATTACTTTGTGACAATGCCCCGCAAAAAGCCCTTTTAAGGGTTGGTAAAAGAGCTGGTTACTTTAGGGCAATGGCCCGCAAAAAGCCCTTTTCAGGGCTATTTGTAGGGTTAGGGTAGGGGGCTCACATTAAGGGGTAATATAGATAATGTAGCTGGCGGCGGGGTCCGGGAGCGGCGGTTTAGGGGTTAATACATTTATTGTTAGGAGTGAGAGGGGGGATTGAGGATAGAGGGGTATACGTGTCGGGCTATGTTTGGGAGGCGTGTTAGACAGTATGGGTGATTTAATAACTTAGTCAGGTTTTTTATGCGGCAGCAGTTTCTAAAGTGCAGTAAGTCACTGGCTACTCCAGAAATTTGTACTTACGCAGATTTCTGGACATTGCTGGTTTGTCAGACTTACGGCACTTTAGCATCTGACGGCGCCGTATATGGGATAGCTCGAGTTGCGAGCTGAAACTACGGGCGGCGCAGGTTTCCACGCTTGCGCCGAAACCTGCGCCGTATATCGGATCGCGCCCAAAGTGCCAAGTCTGTCTCACTGTGCATAGTGGTTTAGTGCACACTCAGAAATCTTCTCAAATGCTAATACTTTACTCCTTGTCATAACATTTCCCATGCTCAATTAGCACTCTGCTGTAGTACTCACTGGTGGCTGCCACAATTTAAAAAATGACTCCCTGACAGGAGTCATCCCTGTCACCCCCTGATGGCGGCCCTGACCAGGAGACACCGTCCTTGTTGTTTTACTATTTGCTCATTCTAGGATTATTCTATTTAAAGGGACACTAAACCCACATTTTTTTCTTTCATGATTGAGATAGAGCATGACATTTTAAGCAACTTTCTAATTAACTCCTATTATCAAATTTTCTTCTATCTATAGCAGGAATGTAAATCTTAGCAGCCAGCCCATTTTAGGTTCAGCACCATAGATAGCGCTTGCTTATTAGAGGCTTACATTTATCCACCAATAAGCAAGCATAACCCAGGTTCTCAACCAAAACTGCTTTTTAAATAAAGATAGCAAGAGAACAAAGAAAATTTGATAATAGGAGTAAATTAGAAAGTTGCTTAAAATTGCATGCTCTATCTGAATCATGAATGAAAAATGTGGGTATAGTGTCCCTTTAACTCTATGGGGCATATTTAATAAGAAGTAATGAAGCAGCAGTCTAAAGACCCCTGCTCCATAACCTGTCCGTCTGCTCTGAGGCGGCGGACAGAAATCAACCCGATTGAATACGATCAGGTTGATTGACACCCCCTGCTAGCGGCCAATTGGCCTTGAATCTGCAGGGGGCGGCATTGCTCAAGCAGTTCACCAGAACTGCTGGTGCAATGATAAATGCAGAGAGAGTATGCTGTCGGCATTTATCGATGTGCAGCGGACATGATACGCTATATAGGATCATGTCTGCTCGCACAATCATAAATAGGCCCCACTATATAAAATTATTTTATTGTCACTAACGTGTATTTTACTCCTGTGTAAGCAACATGTATGGCATTGCTCGTGCTTCTTGTACCAGAAAAACCTACATAATACTCACACACCCAGTAATACAGTCTGATCATCTTATCGAGTACTGTACTGAGGCCGTGGAACATAGGAGGAACTTTCAGCACCACTTGTGAGTTTTGTGCGGCACTCTGTATGTTGCACACGGTGAGAGGCAGTGGAGTCTATTCATCTATTCACAGCCTAACATGTTACTATAACTGCATGCACACTGTGAGAGACAGAGGAGTCTATTCACAGCCTAGCATGTTACTATATCTGCATGCACACAGCGAGAGGCAAAGGAGTCTATTCACAGCCTAGCATGTTACTATATCTGCATGCACACAGTGAGAGGCAAAGGAGTCTATTCACAGCCTAGCATGTTACTATATCTGCATGCACACAGTGAGATGCAGATGAGTCTATTCACAGCCTAGCATGTTACTATAACTGCATGCACACGGTGAGAGGCAGAGGAGTCTATTCACAGCCTAGCATGTTACTATATCTGCATGCACACGGTGAGAGGCAGAGGAGTCTATTCACAGCCTAGCATGTTACTATATCTGCATGCACACTGTGAGAGGCAGAGTAGTCTATTCACAGCCTAGCATGTTACTATACCTGCATGCACACTGTGAGAGGCAGAGGAGTCTATTCACAGCCTAGCATGTTACTATATCTGCATGCACACAGTGAGAGGCAGAGGAGTCTATTCACAGCCTAGCATGTTACTATATCTGCATGCACATTGTGAGAGGCAGAGTAGTCTATTCACAGCCTAGCATGTTACTATACCTGCATGCACACTGTGAGAGGCAGAGGAGTCTATTCACAGCCTAACATGTTACTATATCTGCATGCACACTGTGAGAGGCAGAGGAGTCTATTCACAGCCTAGCATGTTACTATATCTGCATGCACACGGTGAGAGGCAGAGGAGTCTATTCACAGCCTAAAATGTTACTATATCTGCATGCACACGGTGAGAGGCAGAGGATTCTATTCACAGCCTAACATGGTACTATAACTGCATGCGCACTGTGAGAGGCAGAGGAGTCTATTCACAGCCTAGCATGTTACTATATCTGCATGCACACGGTGAGAGGCAGAGGAGTCTATTCACAGCCTAGCATGTTACTATATCTGCATGCACACGGTGAGAGGCAGAGGAGTCTATTCACAGCCTAGCATGTTACTATATCTGCATGCACACTGTGAGAGGCAGAGGAGTCTATTCACAGCCTAACATGTTACTATAACTGCATGCACACGGTGAGAGGCAGAGGAGTCTATTCACAGCCTAACATGGTTCTATATCTGCATGCACATTGTAAGAGGCAGAGGAGTCTATTCACAGCCTAACATGGTACTATACCTGAATGCACACTGTGAGAGGCAGAGGAGTCTATTCACAGCCTAACATGGTACTATATCTGCATGCACACGGTGAGAGGCAGAGGAGTCTATTCACAGCCTAACATGTTACTATAACTGCATACACATGGTGAGAGGCAAAGGAGTCTATTCACAGCCTAGCATGTTACTATATCTGCATGCACACGGTGAGAGGCAGAGGAGTCTATTCACAGCCTAACATGTTACTATAACTGCATGCACACGGTGAGAGGCAGAGGAGTCTATTCACAGCCTAGCATGTTACTATAACTGCATGCACACTGTGAGAGGCAGAGGAGTCTATTCACAGCCTAGCATGTTACTATATCTGCATGCACACTGTGAGAGGCAGAGGAACCTATTCACAGCCTAGCATGTTACTATAACTGCATGCACACGGTGAGAGGCAGAGGAGTCTATTCACAGCCTAACATGGTTCTATATCTGCATGCACACGGTGAGAGGCAGAGGAGTCTATTTACAGCCTAACATGTTACTATATCTGCATGCACACGGTGAGAGGCAGAGGAGTCTATTCACAGCCTAACATGTTACTATATCTGCATGCACACGGTGAGAGACAGAGGAGTCTATTCACAGCCTAGCATGTTACTATATCTGCATGCACACTGTGAGAGGCAGAGGAGTCTATTCACAGCCTAGCATGTTACTATATCTGCATGCACACGGTGAGAGGCAGAGGAGTCTATTCACAGCCTAGCATGTTACTATATCTGCATGCACACTGTGAGAGGCAGAGGAGTCTATTCACAGCCTAGCATGTTACTATATCTGCATGCACACGGTGAGAGGCAGAGGAGTCTATTCACAGCCTTACATGTTACTATACCTGCATGGACACGGTGAGAGGCAGAGGAGTCTATTCACAGCCTAGCATGTTACTATAACTGCATGCACACGGTGAGAGGCAGAGGAGTCTATTCACAGCCTAGCATGTTTCTATATCTGCATGCACACGGTGAGAGGCAGAGGAGTATATTCATAGCATAGCATGTTACTATATCTGCATGCACACTGTGAGAGGCAGAGGAGTCTATTTACAGCCTAACATGTTACTATATCTGCATGCACACGGTGAGAGGCAGAGGAGTCTATTCACAGCCTAACATGTTACTATATCTGCATGCACACGGTGAGAGACAGAGGAGTCTATTCACAGCCTAGCATGTTACTATATCTGCATGCACACTGTGAGAGGCAGAGGAGTCTATTCACAGCCTAGCATGTTACTATATCTGCATGCACACGGTGAGAGGCAGAGGAGTCTATTCACAGCCTAGCATGTTACTATATCTGCATGCACACTGTGAGAGGCAGAGGAGTCTATTCACAGCCTAGCATGTTACTATATCTGCATGCACACGGTGAGAGGCAGAGGAGTCTATTCACAGCCTTACATGTTACTATACCTGCATGGACACGGTGAGAGGCAGAGGAGTCTATTCACAGCCTAGCATGTTACTATAACTGCATGCACACAGTGAGAGGCAGAGGAGTCTATTCACAGCCTAGCATGTTTCTATATCTGCATGCACACGGTGAGAGGCAGAGGAGTATATTCATAGCATAGCATGTTACTATATCTGCATGCACACTGTGAGAGGCAGAGGAGTCTATTCACAGCCTAGCATGTTACTATATCTGCATGCACACTGTGAGAGGCAGAGGAGTCTATTCACAGCCTAGCATGTTACTATAACTGCATGCACACTGTGAGAGGCAGAGGAGTCTATTCACAGCCTAGCATGTTACTATATCTGCATGCATACGGTGAGAGGCAGAGGAGTCTAGTCATAGCCTAGCATGTTACTATACCTGCATGCGCACGGTGAGAGGCAGAGGAGTCTATTCACAGCCTAGCATGTTACTATACCTGCATGCACACAGTGAGAGGCAGAGGAGTCTATTCACAGTTTAACATGGTAGTATATCTGCATGCACATGGTGAGAGGCAGAGGAGTCTATTCACAGCCTAGCATGTTACTATACCTGTATGCACATGGTGAGAGGCAGAGGAGTCTATTCACAGTTTAACATGTTACTATATCTGCATGCACATAAGAAGCTTAGGGCAATACTTAGTCCCAGGGAAAAGGATGCTATATCTATAGTTATAACACAATTATATGGAGTGTTAAATAAAATGAACTGTATGGACAAATGCTCTCTAGGTCTGATATTACTGTATTATAAATATGCAGGCCGCTACTCTAGGGATACAATGATAGATACCTTTTTACATTATTGTATTTCAGCATTTTGTGTCTTTTGTGGTACAAGTGATTCATTTAGAGATGAGTCTTTTACATTGATCAATCATTTGTTAGTAGAGGAGAGTTTTAGCTGCTGGTAATTGAATTATAACCAAAAATTACGTTTTATTGGTGCATATTTTCGTGTTGAATCCAATGACTGACAGTGCTATTAGTCTACCTCTTTGGGGAATTTTCTATTGTACCTTGATGTACATAGTTTCATCACATTTTTACAATATTCATTATATAAGTGGAGTATTGACTCTACCTCAATTTTGTTTAGTTGGCAACTAGGAGATGGTCAGCAGTAGTGTTGTTGGTTTTTGTGTTCATTTCTAACTTCATCTTGTCTTCACTTCTACTAATCTTTATTAAAGGGACATTCCATACCAGAATTTTTATTGGTTAAAAAGATAGATAATCCCTTAATTACCCATTCCTTATTTTTGCATAACCAACACAGTTATATTAATATTTGTTTTACCTCTGTGATCACCTTGTATCTAAGCCTCTGCCAACTGCCCCCTTATTTCAGTTATATTAATATACTTTTTACCTCTGTGATTACCTTGTATCTAAGCCTCTGCAGACTGCTCCTTATCTCAGTTATATTAATATACTTTTTACCTCTGTGATTACCTTGTATCTAACCCTCTGCAGACTGCTACTTATCTCAGTTATATTAATATACTTTCTTCTACTAGATACAATGAGTCCACGGATTCATACTTACTTGTGGGATATTTTCCTCCTGCTAACAGGAAGTGGCAAAGAGCACCACAGCAGAGCTGTATATATAGCTCCTCCCTTCTCTCCACCCCCAGTCCTTCTCTTTGCCTACACTAAGTAATAGGAAGAGGTAAAGTGAAAGAGGTGATAAAATGATAGTTTTTATTTTCTTCAAGCAAGACTTTTTTATTTTAAATGGTACCGGTGAGTGCTATTTTTTCCCAGGCAGTAGATGGATGAAGATTTCTGCCTGGAGACTGATGATCTTAGCAGTTGTCACTAAGATCCAGAGTAGTTCCCACAGAATGGCTGAGGAGTACTTGAGAAACTTCAGTGTGAGGAACGTTTTTCATGCTACAAGCATTGAGGTATGTTCAGTCATTTTTTACTGGAGAGACTCTGTTATTTCAGAACTGGCTGACAGTATTCCCATAAGGGAAGGGGTAAGCAGTAATCCTACATGTGATAGAAGGGTATTACTGGGACCTGTATGTTTTGGGCTGAAAAATGGTTGACACTGATAACATAATGTTTTTGTGCAATACGATTTTATGTTTGGAGGGCAATTTTAACGTTTTTTGTGTAAAGCAACCGTTTTTGACTTTTGATGGCACTGGAGGGTTCCCATGGCTTTCTTTAATAGTTGGGTATATGGAAACCCACATGGCTAGGTTCTAGACCGCTTTACAGCGGTTTTTACTAGGCAGTGAGACATCAATGTAGATGGGCGGGGCCTAATTTCACGCCTCAGATGCGCAGTTGAATTCCCCATGCAAGCAGCAAGCTCCAGCTCCGGTGGGCCTAAACAAAGTGTTAGAGTGATTTTACAGACCCCTGAGGGCAGGTAGGCGCAACAGCAGAGCTGTGGCAAGGTGCAGGGGGTTGATTGTTTAGTTTCATTACGTTTTTTTGAGTAACATTTTTTTTCCATTAAGGGTTAAGCATACCTTACTTGTGGTGCAATCTTAGCTGGCAAGATAAGACACATATATACTAAAATTGGGATAATTATAACATTTTAGAGCAGTTTTGGAAAAATTGTACGCTTTTTTTTCTCTTAAAGGCGCAGTAAAGTTTTTCAAATTGTTATTTTTTTCACTAATTTAAGTGTTTTCAAGCCTGTTTGTGGTCATTACTAGCCTGTTTCAACATGTCTGACATTGAGTAAAGTCAATGTTCTATGTGTTTAGAAGCCATTGTGGAACCCCCACTTAAAATGTGTCCCTCATGTACTGAAAGGGCCTTACATTGCAAAGAACATATTTTAGGTGAGTCTCAGGATGATTCTCAGTCAGAAGAGAATCAGGTTATGCCATCTACTTCTCCCCAAGTGTCACAACCTTTAACGCCCGCTCAAGCGATGCCTAGTACTTCTAGCGCGTCTAATTCTTTCACCCTGCAAGATATGGCGGCAGTTATGTCTACTACCCTTACAGAGGTATTATCTAAACTGCCGGGTTTACAGGATAAGTGCAGCAGGTCAGGTATTTGTTATAACCCTGAACAAAAAGTGTGAGTGTACTTGTTTTTGTGAGGATTTCCTGAAAGCAGTTCTGTAGAATTTATGCAGCTTACTTGAATAGGTTAACTTAAGCAAAGTGATAGATGTTACAGATAGCTTAATTACAATATGCAATTGGCAATATTAAACTATCTGTCTTAATGTTTGCCTATAACTATTTCTCCAGAGTCACTGCAGACTTGGAGGTTATAGCTTTAAGCAGAAGGTAACCATACAAATACAATCAGGTATAAATAAGAGAGATTTAACAATTCACAGGTTACTAAGCATGAAGCTAAATTGACTTAGCATAAGATAATAAGTTATACGACCTGCCTTAGACCTTAGTGAGTTAGAGTCCGGTGCTGCTACAGGCGTCCCAGGAACGGAAGAGTTCAGCGTGTATGAGAATGCTGAACTGCAAGTAACAAGCTTGAGAGTGAGAGGTGAGAGCTGTGGCAGTAGCTGATGATGTCAGTCCTGCACACAGGTGGTTCTGTGTGAAAGGGAGAGAGCTGCAGCACAGGAAGTGGTTGCTCTGTGTAGCAGAAGAATGATTCCCCTATGTCAGATAGCAGATTGGCTGAGAAGCTTTCTCATGCAGGGATGTGAAAACATTAATCCAGCAATGAGATAAGAGAAGTGGGAGGTTATATAGGGAGTAAGGACAATTGCTTAAAGAGACAGCATAAGCTACACTGTAGAATCTGACATATTAGAGTAAATGCTGAGCCCTCTGATGCTTTATTGGCCATCTCCGATGTACCCTCACAGTGTTCTGATTTGGGGGTGGGGGTGGGGGAATTGCTGTCTGAGGGGGAGCTTTCAGATTCAGGAAAGATATTCCCTCAAACAGACTCAGATGTGACGGCCTTTAAGTTTAAGCTTGAACACCTCCACTTGTTACTCCGGGAGGTTTTAGCGACTCTGGATGATTGTGACCCTATTGTCATCCCACCAGAGAAATTGTGTAAAATGGATAAATATCTAGAGGTCCCTACTTACACTAATGTTTTACCAGTCCCTAGAAGAATTTCGGACATTGTTACTAAGGAATGGGATAGACCAGGCATTCCGTTCTCTCCCCCTCCTACTTTTAAGAAAATGTTTCCCATATCTGACGCCATTCGGGATTCGTGGCAGATGGTCCCTAAGGTGGAGGGAGCTATTTCTACCCTGGCTAAGCGTACAACTATACCTATTGAGGACAGTTGTGCTTTCAAAGATCCTATGGATAAAAAATTAGAGGGTCTTCTAAAGAAATTGTTTATTCATCAGGGTTTTCTTCTACAACCTACAGCGTGCATTGTTCCAGTAACTACTGCAGCAGCTTTTTGGTTTGAGGCTCTAGAGGAGTCTCTTAAGGTTGAGACCCCATTAGATGATATTTTGGATAGAAGTAAGGCTCTCAAGCTAGCTAATTCTTTTCTTTCATGTAATTAGCAAGAGTCCATGAGCTAGTGACGTATGGGATATACATTCCTACCAGGAGGGACAAAGTTTCCCAAACATCAAAATGCCTATAAATACACCCTCACCACACCCACAATTCTGTTTTACAAACTTTGCCTCCTATGGAGGTGGTGAAGTAAGTTTGTGCTAGATTCTACGTTGATATGCGCTCCGCAGCAAGTTGGAGCCCGGTTTTCCTCTCAGCGTGCAGTGAATGTCAGAGGGATGTGAGGAGAGTATTGCCTATTTGAATGCAGTGATCTCCTTCTACGGGGTCTATTTCATAGGTTCTCTGTTATCAGTCGTAGAGATTCATCTCTTACCTCCCTTTTCAGATCAACGATATACTCTTATTTATATACCATTACCTCTGCTGATTTTCGTTTCAGTACTGGTTTGGCTTTCTACAAACATGTAGATGAGTGTCCTGGGGTAAGTAAATCTTATTTTCTGTGACACTCTAAGCTATGGTTGGGCACTTTATTTATAAAGTTCTAAATATATGTATTCAAACATTTATTTGCCTTGACTCAGGATGTTCAACATTCCTTATTTTCAGACAGTCAGTTTCATATTTGGGATAATGCATTTGAATCAATTTTTTTCTTACCTTAAAATTTGACTCTTTTTTCCCTGTGGGCTGTTAGGCTCGCGGGGGCTGAAAATGCTTCATTTTATTGCGTCATTCTTGGCGCGGACATTTTTGGCGCAAAAAATCTTTTCTGTTTCCGGCGTCATACGTGTTGCCGGAAGTTGCGTCATTTTTTGACGTCCTTTTGCGCCAAAAATGTCGGCGTTCCGGATGTGGCGTCATTTTTGGCGCCAAAAAGCATTTAGGCGCCAAATAATGTGGGCGTCTTATTTGGCGCCAAAAAATATGGTTGTCGCTTTTGTCTCCACATTATTTCAGTCTCATTTTTTCTTTGCTTCTGGTTACTAGAAGCTTGTTTATTGGCATTTTTTCCCATTCCTGAAACTGTCATTTAAGGAATTTGATCAATTTTGCTTTATATGTTGTTTTTTCTCTTACATATTGCAAGATGTCTCACGTTGCATCTGAGTCAGAAGATACTTCAGGAAAATCGCTGTCTAGTGCTGGAACTACCAAAGCTAAGTGTATCTGCTGTAAACTTTTGGTAGCTATTCCTCCGTTGTTAAAGCAGATAATATTTCCTTTAGTAATGTACCATTGCCTGTTGCAGTTCCTTCAACATCTAAGGTGCAGAATGTTCCTGATAACATAAGAGATTTTGTTTCTGAATCCATCAAGAAGGCTATGTCTGTTATTTCTCCTTCTAGTAAACATAAAAAATCTTTTAAAACTTCTCTCTCTACAGATGAATTTTTAAATGAACATCATCATTCTGATTCTGATGACTCTTCTGGTTCAGAGGATTCTGTCTCAGAGATTGATGCTGATAAATCTTCATATTTATTTAAAATGGAATTTATTCGTTCTTTACTTAAAGAAGTACTAATTGCTTTAGAAATAGAGGATTCTGGTCCTCTTGATACTAATTCTAAACGTTTAGATAAGGTATTTAAATCTCCTGTGGTTATTCCAGAAGTTTTTCCTGTTCCTAATGCTATTTCTGAAGTAATTTCCAGAGAATGGGATAAATTGGGTAATTCATTTACTCCTTCTAAACGTTTTAAGCAATTATATCCTGTGCCGTCTGACAGATTCGAATTTTGGGACAAAATCCCTAAAGTCGATGGGGCTATTTCTACCCTTGCTAAACGTACTACTATTCCTACGTCAGATGGTACTTCGTTTAAAGATCCTTTAGATAGGAAAATTGAATCCTTTCTAAGAAAAGCTTATCTGTGTTCAGGTAATCTTCTTAGACCTGCTATATCATTGGCTGATGTTGCTGCAGCTTCAACTTTTTGGTTGGAGACTTTAGCGCAACAAGTAACAGATCATGATTCTCATAATATTATTATTCTTCTTCAGCATGCTAATAATTTTATCTGTGATGCCATTTTTGATATTATCAGAGTTGATGTCAGGTTTATGTCTCTAGCTATTTTAGCTAGAAGAGCTTTATGGCTTAAAACTTGGAATGCTGATATGGCTTCTAAATCAACTCTACTTTCCATTTCTTTCCAGGGTAACAAATTATTTGGTTCTCAGTTGGATTCTATTATCTCAACTGTTACTGGTGGGAAAGGAACTTTTTTACCACAGGATAAAAAATCTAAGGGTAAAAACAGGGCTAATAATCGTTTTCGTTCCTTTCGTTTCAACAAAGAACAAAAGCCTGATCCTTCATCCTCAGGAGCAGTTTCAGTTTGGAAACCATCTCCAGTCTGGAATAAATCCAAGCCTTCTAGAAAGGCAAAGCCACATGAAGGTGCGGCCCTCATTCCAGCTCAGCTGGTAGGGGGCAGGTTACGTTTTTTCAAAGAAATTTGGATCAATTCTGTTCACAATCTTTGGATTCAGAACATTGTTTCAGAAGGGTACAGAATTGGATTCAAGATGAGACCTCCTGCAAAGAGATTTTTTCTTTCCCATGTCCCAGTAAATCCAGTGAAAGCTCAAGCATTTCTGAATTGTGTTTCAGATCTAGAGTTGGCTGGAGTAATTATGCCAGTTCCAGTTCTGGAACAGGGGATGGGGTTTTATTCAAATCTCTTCATTGTACCAAAGAAGGAGAATTCCTTCAGACCAGTTCTGGATCTAAAAATATTGAATCGTTATGTAAGGATACCAACGTTCAAAATGGTAACTGTAAGGACTATCTTGCCTTTTGTTCAGCAAGGGCATTATATGTCCACAATAGATTTACAGGATGCATATCTGCATATTCCGATTCATCCAGATCATTATCAGTTCCTGAGATTCTCTTTTCTGGACAAGCATTACCAGTTTGTGGCTCTGCCGTTTGGCCTAGCTACAGCTCCAAGAATTTTTACAAAGGTTCTCGGTGCCCTTCTGTCTGTAATCAGAGAACAGGGTATTGTAGTATTTCCTTATTTGGACGATATCTTGGTACTTGCTCAGTCTTTACATTTAGCAGAATCTCATACGAATCGACTTGTGTTGTTTCTTCAAGATCATGGTTGGAGGATCAATTCACCAAAAAGTTCATTGATTCCTCAGACAAGGGTAACCTTTCTGGGTTTCCAGATAGATTCAGTGTCCATGACTCTGTCTTTAACAGACAAGAGACGTCTAAAATTTATTTCAGCTTGTCGAAACCTTCAGTCACAATCATTCCCTTCGGTAGCCTTATGCATGGAAATTCTAGGTCTTATGACTGCTGCATCGGACGCGATCCCCTTTGCTCGTTTTCACATGCGACCTCTTCAGCTCTGTATGCTGAATCAATGGTGCAAGGATTACACAAAGATATCTCAATTAATATCTTTAAAACCGATTGTACGACACTCTCTAACATGGTGGACAGATCACCATCGTTTAATTCATGGGGCTTCTTTTGTGCTTCCGACCTGGACTGTAATTTCAACAGATGCAAGTCTCACAGGTTGGGGAGCTGTGTGGGGATCTCTGACGGCACAAGGAGTTTGGGAATCTCAGGAGGTGAGATTACTGATCAATATTTTGGAACTCCGTGCAATTTTCAGAGCTCTTCAGTCTTGGCCTCTTCTGTCTAATATCTGCGATTCATATCCCAGGTATAGACAATTGGGAAGCGGATTATCTCAGTCGCCAAACGTTGCATCCGGGCGAATGGTCTCTTCACCCAGAGGTATTTCTTCAGATTGTTCAAATATGGGAGCTTCCAGAAATAGATCTGATGGCGTCTCATCTAAACAAGAAACTTCCCAGGTATCTGTCCAGATCCCGGGATCCTCAGGCGGAAGCAGTGGATGCATTATCACTTCCTTGGAAGTATCATCCTGCTTATATCTTTCCGCCTCTAGTTCTTCTTCCAAGAGTAATCTCCAAGATTCTGAAGGAATGCTCGTTTGTTCTGCTGGTAGCTCCGGCATGGCCTCACAGGTTTTGGTATGCAGATCTTGTCCAGATGGCCTCTTGCCATCCGTGGACTCTTCCGCTACGACCAGACCTTCTGTCGCAAGGTCCTTTTTTCCATCAGGATCTCAAATCCTTAAATTTAAAGGTGTGGAGATTGAACGCTTGATTCTTGGTCAAAGAAGTTTCTCTGACTCTGTGATTAATACTATGTTACAGGCTCGTAAATCTGTATCCAGAGAGATATATTATAGAGTCTGGAAGACTTATATTTCTTGGTGTCTTTCTCATCATTTTTCTTGGCATTCTTTTAGAATTCCGAGAATTTTACAGTTTCTTCAGGATGGTTTAGATAAAGGTTTATCCGCAAGTTCTTTGAAAGGACAAATCTCTGCTCTTTCTGTTCTTTTTCACAGAAAGATTGCTAATCTTCCTGATATTCATTGTTTTGTACAAGCTTTGGTTCGTATAAAACCTGTCATTAAGTCAATTTCTCCTCCTTGGAGTTTGAATTTGGTTCTGGGGGCTCTTCAAGCTCCTCCGTTTGAACCTATGCATTCATTGGACATTAAATTACTTTCTTGGAAAGTTTTGTTCCTTTTGGCAATCTCTTCTGCCAGAAGAGTTTCTGAATTATCTGCTCTTTCTTGTGAGTCTCCTTTTCTGATTTTTCATCAGGATAAGGCAGTGTTGCGAACTTCTTTTGAATTTTTACCTAAAGTTGTGAATTCTAACAACATTAGTAGAGAAATTGTGGTTCCTTCATTATGTCCTAATCCTAAGAATTCTAAGGAGAAATCATTGCATTCTTTGGATGTTGTTAGAGCTTTGAAATATTATGTTGAAGCTACTAAGTCTTTCCGAAAGACTTCTAGTTTATTTGTTATCTTTTCCGGTTCTAGAAAAGGCCAGAAAGCTTCTGCCATTTCTTTGGCATCTTGGTTGAAATCTTTAATTCATCTTGCCTATGTTGAGTCGGGTAAAACTCCGCCTCAAAGGATTACAGCTCATTCTACTAGGTCAGTTTCTACTTCCTGGGCGTTTAGGAATGAAGCTTCGATTGATCAGATTTGCAAAGCAGCAACTTGGTCCTCTTTGCATACTTCTACTAAATTCTACCGTTTTGATGTATTTTCTTCTTCTGAAGCAGTTTTTGGTAGAAAAGTACTTCAGGCAGCGGTTTCAGTTTGAATCTTCTGCTTATGTTTTTCATTAAACTTTATTTTGGGTGTGGATTATTTTCAGCAGGAATTGGCTGTCTTTATTTTATCCCTCCCTCTCTAGTGACTCTTGCGTGGAAAGATCCACATCTTGGGTAATCATTATCCCATACGTCACTAGCTCATGGACTCTTGCTAATTACATGAAAGAAAACATAATTTATGTAAGAACTTACCTGATAAATTCATTTCTTTCATATTAGCAAGAATCCATGAGGCCCGCCCTTTTTTTGGGGTGGTTATGATTTTTGTATAAAGCACAATTATTCCAATTCCTTATTTTATATGCTTTCGCACTTTTTTATCACCCCACTTCTTGGCTATTCGTTAAACTGAATTGTGGGTGTGGTGAGGGGTGTATTTATAGGCATTTTGAGGTTTGGGAAACTTTGCCCCTCCTGGTAGGAATGTATATCCCATATGTCACTAGCTCATGGACTCTTGCTAATATGAAAGAAATGAATTTATCAGGTAAGTTCTTACATAAATTATGTTTTATTACAGATGCTGCTTTTCAAATGGCTAAATTAGTGGCAAAGAATGCAGGCTTTGCCATTTTAGCGTGTAGAGCGTTATGGCTTAAGTCGTGGTCTGCTGATGTGTCCTCAAAATCCAAGCTTTTAGCTATTCCTTTTAAGGGTAAGACCCTATTCGGGCCTGAACTAAAGGAGATAATTTCCGACATTACTGGAGGTAAATGTCATGCCCTTCCTCAGGACAAGACAGTTAAAATGAGGGCCAAACAGAATAATTTTCGTTCCTTTCGAAACTTTAAAGGTGGACCCTCTACTTCCTCCTCCGTCACAAAGCAGGAGGGGAATTTTGCACAATCCAAGTCAGGCTGGAGCCCTAACCAGACCTGGAATAAAGGTAAACAGGCCAAGAAGCCCGCTGCTGCTACCAAGACAGCATGAAGGGGCAGCCCCCGATCCGGGACCAGATCTAGTAGGGGCAGACATTCTCTCTTCGCTCAGGCTTGGGCAAGAGACGTTCAGGATCCCTGGGGTACCCAGGGGTATCGACTAGAATTCAAGGATTCTCTCCCAAGAGGGAGATTTCATCGCTTACATCTCAGACCACTGCAGCTGTGCATGCTCAGACAGTGGAATGGGGATTATGCGGATTTATCTCCTTGGATAAATCTGGATCTAGAGACCAGAGACTCTTCTTTGGTGGTTGTCACAGGGATCATCTGTCCCAGGGAATGTGCTTCCGCAGGCGAGCATGGGTCATAGTGACGACGGACGCCAGCCTCTTGGGCTGGGGTGCAGTCTGGAATTCCCTGAAGGCTCAGGGTGTTTGGACTCAGGAGGAGTCCCTACTTCCAATAAATATTCTGGAACTGAGAGCAATATTCAACGCGCTTCAAGCGTGGCCTCAGTTGGCCTTGGCAAAATTCATAAGATTCCAGTCGGACAATATCACGACTGTAGCATATATCAATCATCAAGGGGGAAAAAAAGAGTTCTCTAGCGATGATAGAGGTTTCCAAGATAATTCGATGTGCAGAGACGCACTCTTGCCATCTATCAGCAATCTACATCCCAGGAGTGGAAAACTGGGAAGCGGATTTTCTAAGTCGTCAGACTTTTCATCCGGAGGAGTGGGAACTCCATCCGGAGGTGTTTGCAACATTGATTCGTCAATGGGGCACACTGGAATTGGATCTGATGGCATCTCGTCAGAAGGCCAAACTCCCTTCTTACGGATCCAGATCAAGGGATCCCCAAGCAGTACTGATAGATGCTCTAGCAGTACCTTGGTCGTTCAACCTGGCTTATGTGTTTCCTCCCTTTCCTCTCCTGCCTCGTCTGATTTCCAGAATCAAACAGGAGAGGGCTTCGGTAATCCTGATAGCGCCTGCGTGGCCACGCAGGACTTGGTATGCAGATCTGGTGGAAATGTCATCTCTGCCACCATGGAAACTGCCACTGAAACAGGACATTCTCATTTAAGGTCCGTTCCAACATCCAAATCTAAATTCTCTGCAGCTGACTGCCTGGAGATTGGACGCTTGATTTTATCTAAGCGGGGTTTCTCTGAGTCGGTTATTGATACCTCGATTCAGGCTCGGAAGCCTGTCACTAGGAAAATTTACCATAAGATATGGCGTAAATATCTTTATTGGTGCGAATCCAAGGGCTACTCATGGAGTAGGGTTAGGATTCCTAGGATTTTGTCCTTTCTCCAAGAAGGATTGGAGAAGGGATTATCGGCTAGTTCCTTAAAGGGACACATTTCTGCTTTGTCAATTTTACTTCACAAGCATCTGGCGGATGTCCCAGACGTTCAGTCTTTTTGTCAGGCTTTAGTCAGAATCAAGCCTGTGTTTAAACCTGTTGCTCCGCCATGGAGTTTGAATTTAGTTCTAAATGTTCTTCAAGGGGTTCCGTTTGAACCTATGCATTCCATAGATATTAAGCTTTTATTTTGGAAAGTTTTGTTTTTAGTTGCTATCTCTTCTGCTTGAAGAGTTTCTGAGCTTTCTGCATTACAATGCGACTCGCCTTATCTTATATTCCATTCTGATAAGGTGGTTTTACGTACTAAACCTGGATTCCTTCCTAAGGTTGTTTCAAATAAGAATATTAATCAGGAAATTGTTGTTCCTTCTCTATGTCCTAATCCTTCTTCTAAGTAGCAGCGTCTGTTACATAGTCTGGATGTGGTTCATCCCTTGAAGTTTTACTTACAAGCGGCCAAGGAATTCCGTCAAACATCTTCTCTATTTGTTGTTTATTCTGGAAAGCGTAGGGGTCAAAAAGCTACGGCTACCTCTCTTTCTTTTTGGCTGAAAAGCATAATCCGTTTGGCATACGAGACTAAAAAGATTACAGCTCATTCTACTAGAGCGATGGCTTCCACATGGGCTTTTAAAAACGATGCTTCTGTTGAACAGATTTGTAAGGCTGCTGCAACTTGGTCCTCCCTTCATACCTTTTCCAAATTTTCCAAATTTGATACTTTTGTTTCTTCTGAGGCTGTTTTTGGGAGAAAAGTTCTTCAAGCAGTGGTGCCTTCTGTTTAGGTATCTGTCTTGTCCCTCCCGTTCATCCGTGTCCTGTAGCTTTGGTATTGTATCCCACTAGTAAGGATGAATCCGTGGACTCGTATCTAGTAGAAGAAAAGGAAATGTATGCTTACCCGATAAATTGATTTTTTTCTACGATACGACAAGTCCACGGCCCTCCCTGTCAATTTAAGACAGATCTTTTTTTTTTTTCAAAACTTCAGTCACCTTTGCACCTTTGAGCGTTTCTTTTCTCTTCCTATACCTTCGGTCGAATGACTGGGGGTGGAGAGAAGGGAGGAACTATATAGACAGCTCTGCTGTGGTGCTCTTTGCCACTTCCTGTTAGCAGGAGGATAATATCCCACAAGTAAGGATGAATCCGTGGACTCGTCGTATCGTAGAAGAAATCAATTTATCAGGTAAGCATACATTTCCTTTTTTACCTCTGCAAGTACCCTGTATCTGAGCCTCTGCAGACTGCTCCTTATCTCAGTTATATTAATATACTTTTTACCTCGGAGATTACCCTGTATCTAAGCCTCTGCAGACTGCTCCTTATCTCAGTTATATTAATATACTTTTTACCTCTGTGATTACCTTGTATCTAACCCTCTGCAGACTGCCCCTTATCTTAGTAATATTAATATACTTTTTACCTCTGTGATTACCTTGTATCTAAGCCTCTGCAGACTGCCCCCTTACTTCTGTACTGATTGGATAAACTGCATGTCTGTAAAAAGCACTGACGCCTAAATAACTCCATGGGAGTGAGCACAACGTTATCTATATGACAAACATGAACTAATACTGTCTAACTGTGAAAAACGTTCAAAATGCTCTGAGCTCAGAGACAGTTTTCAACGGTTTAGAAATCAGTTTGAGCCTACTTAGGTTTAGCTTTTGAAAAATACCACCAAGGGAACAAAGCAAATTTGATGATAAAAGTAAATTGGAAAGTTGTTTAAACTTTTATGATTCAGATAGGGCATGCAATTTTAATTTTGACTAGACCATCCCTTTAAGTCATTGTGACTGGCTGTGTGAATCAGCAGTAAGACATGCGGGCAGTCGTGTCACCCAGTGCAGCACAAGAGATGTGGCACGTGGAATAAAGCGTACAACAGTGAGCTCCATAAAGATGAAGATCTACAATTTATGACAGCAAATAAAGTCCATCAAAGATGGTCCCTCAGGACAAAGGCGCCCTCTAGAGGCTTCCGTCGAAGGTTAAGGAGAGAGACACCAGGATCAGCTCTTCTTGGAACAAAGTGGAGAAACTGACAGTGGAGGGCCCTCTAGTGGGACTGGAACATCATTAAGGGAGCACCAGATTGAAGTCTGGAGGAGTGTTTGTTACATTGTTGCAGGTGTGGAGGCGGTGTTTGTGCTTACCTTTATAGGGTCCTGCAGCAGTGTATCCGGCCTCTTCCTGATCCAGACTTCGAGGAGAAAGTTTCCCCGCCCACCCGTCCCTGAGGAAGAAGAAGGTGTCGGCAACGATGCGGCTGAGCAAGGCTGAGTGCAGCCCGGCAGGGGTAGGTTTAGTTGAGCTAGCCTTAGTAAGCCCGGG
This sequence comes from Bombina bombina, assembly GCF_027579735.1. NCBI lineage: Eukaryota > Metazoa > Chordata > Amphibia > Anura > Bombinatoridae > Bombina > Bombina bombina. The sequence continues at coordinate 454,875,033 of NC_069505.1, read as the reverse complement.
CTGGTAATATAGCCACCCACCCCCGACAAGAGGGTTGTACGACTCGATTGGAGGGTGTCACCCCTTTAGGGCTGTGAGGAATATGGAGAGATCCAGGAGAAAAGCGATGCCCCCCAAAAGATACAGGGAGGTGGTGGAGCTGAGGTCCGGGAAAAAGGGTCCAGCTACAGGAGAAGGACACACATCAGATGAGGCGGTACCCCCCACACCCCAAAAAACACCCCCTAACAGACGTTTCAATAAAGGGAAAAAGGCTAGTTGGAAACCAGCCCCTGGGAACCAAGTTAGGAGTGAGGAGAAGGGGGTAGTGGCGGTAGAGACCTAGAAAATATGGCAGCTGCAGCATCCCCTGTTGCTGCGCATCAGGCATCAGGTGGGGCTATCAGGGCCGGGGGGCAGGCCGTTTCGGGCCCTCTACCTACTTTGCCGCGGGTCGCAATGGCCGCCGTTCTCGCCCTGGCCCAGTCACTGGCTTCAGTCATGGGGCAATCTGGCAACATACAGGGCCAGGGGGAGCCTGGGGCTGGCGGTAGCGTGGTCAAGGGCTTGTGGCCTGGTACCCTAGTTTGAGCGGAGGTTGCGCATGCGCAGAACGTACAAGATGGCGGCTCCCGCAAGACTTCCTCCTCGAGATCTTCGAGTGAGGAGGATCGCGGCCGCGATCTTGGATCACTGGAACTGGACAGAAGAGAGGGCCCACGCGACCGGAGCAGCCCAGGTAACTTGGGGAGGCTCTGGGACGCGGATGGGGCCCTGGGAGGTCAGGAGGTGGCACCGGGGGCGCAGAGGCACGTAGCAGTGGGAAGGTCGGGTGGCGTCAGAGCGGCGAGGGTGGCGGATGCCCTTCAGGAGACAGGGGTGCGCGGGAGAGGCCTGATGGGTGCAGCAGTTGAGAGGCCCAGAGCAGATGTGGGTTCCGGCAGCAGGGGCCTTCAGTTATTGGGGCGGCTGAGTGTGGGCCGCAGGCTGAGAATGCATATGTATCGGAGGGGCCGGGGCACACGGGGATAACGTGTGCAGGGCCTTCTGGGGTATAACGCAGTATGGGTGTTCATATGAGGCATGTGATGCAGGCTGGGGGTGTGCATGAGGCACAAGTGCATGTCAGGCAGGGTGTTCAGAGCACGAGCACACAATCAGGAGTTAATGGGCCTCGAGTGTATAGTCAGCAAGTAAGCCAGGGTCCTGGTATGCATGTGGTGCAGATGAGTGGGCACTAGGTGAATCAGTGTGTGGGTGTACATGAGCATGCGGGCGCAGTTTCTGAGGCGACAATCAGGAGGGCAGTGTAGGCTGCGCTCAGGGAAACAGCTCACGGCGCACGCCCGGGAGCCGGCTGGGCAGGAGGAAAGCATTAGAAGGGCAGTAGCAGCAGCGTTGGGGGTGGAGGCTGGGATAGGTAGACGGGAGACGAGTGCCAGCTCCTCTCTCGAGACCTCATTCGCAGACAGGAGTACTCCCCAAGTTGTTTAGTCTCCACAGGCACAGGAACAACAGCCCTCAGTTATGGCGAACGCAACAACAGGTGCTTTGGTGGTGGCAGGCCCCAGCAGAGAGCAGCCAACAGAGAGTGGACCTATGCCACAGGAGGCCAACGCGGAGCAGTCGGTGAATCGTGAGTACTTGCCGCATAATTTTACACACGCTGACACAGGGTCTTCCACTAGTGGGTCTGGTTCAGAGAGTGGGGAGGATTTAGGCCTAGTGGGGAAAGGGCAGCGTAGAATGTTTAAGTGGATAAAGAAAATGGCGGCAGAGCAGGCGAAGGCGTGGGAGAGGGTCCAAAATTTTGCGGGTGGGCCTGTGGCGGCCCAGGGCGCAACGGGCAATGTGCTACCGGTGGGTCAGGTGCCCTGCAAAGTGGCTGCGCAGGGGGATACGTACCCCTGCTTGGTTCATTCGCTGTATGGCCATCTGAAAATGAAGGTCATCAAAAAAATACAGGAAGGGCGTTACGTGAACGTCTTCGAACTCTCCTTAGATGCGTTTAGAGCAAAGGAGAGGGCTGGGGAGGGCACTGGCCCAAAGAAAGTGCGTAGGCCTGAGACCTACGAGGAGTGGGTAAAGTGCTTCCGGGTCTTTGCCGCATGCTTCGTGGATAGGTGGCCCCTGCAGGGGCACAACATGTTCAAATACCAGGACACAATTGAGGATATCCACTTGAGATTTAAAGAAGGGGCATGGCAGGAATATGATATGGCCTTTCGAAGAAAGATGGTGGACAACCCTCTGCTCCACTTTGGCACACAGGACATGCACCTGTGGTCGAAGTTGGGGATTGAGGGGGGCTCCCCGTCACCGGGTTTGGGGCGTCAAGGAGCAGCGTGAGCTAGCTCACGCCCAAATAGAAGGGGCAAAGAATGCTGGAAATTCCAGGATAGGCAGTGTGACAGAGGGAGCAGCTGCTCCTTTCGCCACATATGCAAATTCTGCGGTGGGCCTCACCCAGGGTCCGAATGTGGGAAGCGAAAGGAGCAAGGACAGGGTAAACCTGCCCCTAAGCCAGGAATTGGAGCTAAGGGCCCCAACCCCGCTTAAATTGGCGGCCATGGAGATATGGCTGGCGAATTACCCGGATCCGGAAGCTGCGGCTTTACTCCGCGGTCCGGGTTGGGGAGGGGTTTAGGATCCCGGTGTCGGCTGGATAAAGAGATTGCCATGGGCAGAGTGGTTGGTCCGTTTGCTGCACCGCCATTGCCCGACCTCGTGGTATCCCCATTAGAGGTAGTACCTAAGGAGGAGGCCGACATCACCTGTCTTTCCCAAAAGGGGGGTCTGTCAATGACGCCATTGATCCAGACCTCAGCTCGGTGCATTATCAGTCATTTGATGATGCAGTGGAGCTGGTTAGGGCTTGCGGACCTGGGGCCCTAATGGCGAAGCTGGACATAGAGTCCGCATTCTGCCTGTTACCTCTGCACCCCTCGGCATATAGGCTGATGGGGATGAAATTTGAGGGTGCATACTAGGTAGACAGGTGTTTGCCCATGGGATGCTCATTGTCGTGTGCACTGTTCGAGAGCTTTAGCTCTTTCCTTCATTGGGCGGTACAGAAGGCGTCCGGGTGTGGGTCAGTGTGGTATACCTTTAACTCTAACCCCTCCTATGTGGTCTCCTCCCTATTTAAGGACTACCTGTAACATTCATTCACTGCCTGATTATTGAAGTCATACCTACTCTGTTGTAGCGATTCTTATTTCAGGTCTCCTATCACTTGAATCCTGAGCAAAGTAACAACACCAATATTTACTTTTGCTACCTTTGAATCTCTTATGATCTTGTCGCAACTTTGTTATTATCGAGCTTGGATCATTGAACGGCCGGATCTACTTTTTTACCGCTACCCGGAAGTAAGCCGCATTCACACACGCTGCCAGTCCCAGACACGGATCTCCCAGTGCGGTAACGGAACACTCTTGGTCCTGAAGGGGGTAACGTACTCGAACAAAACTAAAGCCTTTAAGCTTCCCTGCCTGTTTGTTATCACCGGTCTGCATTATTGGGCAAATCCTGTTATCCGCAATATCAGTTACAAACAAACCATGTGTGTCTGCGGAGTGTCTGAACTTGTATATATTTTAGGATGTGTGTGAATGCGTGAAGTAAAAGGAGATCATACTGTCTCATTCCTGTTACTATCATTACTGATTAAGACCGTGTCAGTATTTCTACTCCATCTGTGGTTCTTATTTAGATATATATTGAACATATGATATATATCTTATTTATAAATCCTTATCATTATTAACACCTAAGTCTGTAGTTAATACCAAAATTCATCATATATTAAATGCCTCATGTTGTCTAATCAGGATGCATAGAAGTTGTTTTCTGATTAGTTCAAAAAAGAGCAACAAGCTCTAATTTTAGAGCTAATCTTTATATAAAGTGCACAAATACTTGTTTTCTGAATTGTAAACTTCAACATACCACAGTCAGTGGCATAGATTCGGTGCAAGCAGTTTGCAGGCTACCGGAAGACAAGGTGGACCGTATGCTACAATTGGTGCAGAAGGTCCAGGGGTTAGATAGGGTACCCATTAAGGAAGTCCAGTCGTTATTGGGCTTACTTAATTTCGCTGGTAGAGCCATTCCAATGGGCAGAGTTTTTAACCGCCGTTTGGAAGGATAGTTGCAAGGCCTGGCGGGCCGACGCAGCTGGGCTACAGTCACAGACGAAGTGAAGGAGGAACTGGCCGTGTGGGCCAGGTTTCTAGTGCATTTTAATGGGGTTTGTCTCTGGAGGGGACCTCCAGTGTCAAATCAGGTCCTTCACCTCTTCACAGACGCGGCTGGTGGCTTCGGTTATGGGGCGTACCTGGATTGGGAATGGTGCGCGGGCCCCTGGCCCAGAGGGTGGATAGAAGCTGGCTATACGAGACACCTTACCTTGTTGGAACGCTTTCCGATAGTGGTAGCCATTGAAATATGGGGAACACGCCTGGCGAACAGGTCCGTTGTGTACTGGACGGACAATATGAATGTGGTGTATGCCATTAACAAATTGTCCACTTCATCCCCAGGGGTGGTATGCTACTTGAGGGATTTGGTGTTGCGCTGCTTGCAGCTCAACATATGCTTCACTGCAAAACACGTCCCGGGAGTGCAGAACGTGATCGCTGATGCACTCTCTCGATTTAATTGGGAACAGTTTAGAAAGGTGGCGCCGTGAGTGGAGAAAGAGGGTTTAACATGCCCACTTTTTCTTTGGCAGCTGTTGAAGGTTGGGAAAGCATCCTCCCGCTAATTAGGGCATCCTTGGCACCGAAGACATGGTCCTCCTACCTGGGTCATTGGAAGAAGTGGGACGTCTTCTGCCGGCAGAGGGGCATTCAGGTATGGGAGGCCTCACAGATGCAGGTGCTTGCATGGCTAGCGGCTTTGAGGCAGGAAGGGGTTAGCAGAATGGGCGCAGGAGGCAGGTTATCAGCGATAGCCTTCTTTAACAGGGCGCTGGGTTACGTTGATCATTCAAAAACTTTCCTAGTGCAGCAAGTGTTAAAAGGGTGGGGTAGATCGGCCCCACATCAAAAGGACCAAAGGGAGCCGATTACCCAGCTTCGGTTGAGGCAGTTGGCTACCGAACTGACAACGGTATGCTCAACGTAGTATGAAACGCTGCTATTCAGGGCTGCTTTTGCTCTGGCCTTTGCGGGGGCTCTACGCGTAGGGGAGCTGGTGTCCTCTGCTAAGGCGAAGGGGTCAGGAGGTATTCAGGTGGAACATGTTAGGCTGGAAGAAGGGGTTTTGCGGTTGTTTGTTCCTAGGTCAAAAACAGACCAAGAGGGCAGAGGAACGTGGCTTCCGCTCGCCGGGCACGAGTTTCCGGAGTGTTGTCCCGTGCACTGTGTAGCGAATTTTATGAGAGTACGTCCCACAGGGCCGCAACAGTTTCTCGTACACGAGGACTCTAGTTCCTTGTCTGTGTTCCAGTTTCGGAAGGTGCTGAAGAAGGCAGCTAGTAGGGCGGGGTTGGATCCGGCTAGGATCGCCCCGCATTCATTTAGGATTGGGGCCGCAACTAGCGCGGCAGGATGGGGTGCACCTGAACAGGAAATCAAGCGACTGGGGCGATGGAAGTCGGCTCGGTATAAAACATATGTTAGGCCCTTAAATAAGTTGAGTACACGAGGATGTGTAGCTGGGGAGGTACCCTATTGAACAAATTTAAAATAATAAAAAAAAGGGTTGTTGATGTTTACAATTAGTTATTTTGTTAGTTATGATATATGTCGGTTTAAGTGTGGCGGCAAGAGGACGCCTGGCTCTTGTGGCGGGTGGTCAGGGCCCTGGGGAGTGGGCACGGAGGGAGAAGAGTGACGGTCCAGAAAAAAGGGAGGGGGTCCTCTCCCTTACAATTGAGGGCCAGATATCTCTAAAACAACACAGCTCTCTCTTCGTGCCATTTGTGCGTGACAACGCTGCAAGCATCGAAAGGGGCCCTGGCCAGCTGCTAGTAGGGGTTAGGTTAGGGAGAGATGCCGCCACAAAATGTTATGATAGAACTTGTTCTAAAGTTACAGTTAGTATGCCTGAGTGCCTATGTGTTCAGAATGAATACGTAGGCACTAGTTAAGCGTTTAGTAAATAAACATGACCGGGACCGGTCTTTTCCCCAAGAATTGGTGTTGTGTCTTATTTCATTAGAGGGTTCTACATTACATAGGACGGAGTAGAAGGGTGAAACCTTATGACAGTGGAGGGCCCTCTAGTGGGACTGGAACATCATTAAGGGAGCACCAGATTGAAGTCTGGAGGAGGGTAGCATGTGTTTGTTACAATGTTGCAGGTGTGGAGGCGGTGTTTGTGCTTACCTTTATAGGGTCCTGCAGCAGTGTATCCGGCATCTTCCTGATCCAGACTTCAAGGAGAAAGTTTCCCTGCCCACCCGTCCCTGAGGAAGAAGAAGGTGTCGGCAACGATGCGGCTGAGCAAGGCTGAGTGCAGCCCGGCAGGGGTAGGTTTAGTTGAGCTAGCCTTAGTAAGCCCGGGCTGGTAATATAGCCACCCACCCCCGACAAGAGGGTTGTACGACTCGATTGGAGGGTGTCACCCCTTTAGGGTTGGGTGGAGATGCCCTAGCTGGCAGGTGGTCAGGGCCCTGGGGAGCGGGCATGGAGGGAGAAGAGTGACGGTCCAGAAAAAAGGGAGGGGGGACGCCCGCTAGGTGCTGGCCTGGGGGTCCTCTCCCTTACGATTGAGGGCCGGATATCTCTAAAACAACACAGCTCTCTCTTCATGCCATTTGGGCGTGACAACCGGGTTTCATGCTGCAAGCATTGAAAGGGGCCCTGGCCAGCTGCTAGTAGGGGTTAGGTTAGGGAGGGAGATGCCGCCACCAAATGTTATGATAGAACTTGTTTAAAAGTTACAGTTAGTATGCCTGAGTGCCTATGTGTTCAGAATGAATACGTAGGCACTAGTTAAGCATTTAGTAAATAAACGTGACCGGGACCGGTCTTTTCCCCAAGAATTGGTGTTGTGTCTTATTTCATTAGAGGGTTCTACATTACGTAGGACGGAGTAGATGGTTGAAACCTTATGCAAATATGAAAAAACAGAAAAAGGCTCCAATGGTGCAGAAGATCACAACAATTGTTGGAAATAGTATCAATACATCACTCTACAGAATGATACTCACAAAAGCGGCGCACTATGTGGCAGTGCAAGTCAGGCAGGCTAGATAGATCAGAGCCCACCAGCTGGCTCACTCCAGAACGTGGATAAACCAATGGTTGCTGCAAAATAAAATGCAAAGAGTGAGGGGGAAAGGTGCTCCAATACTTTTTTGGGCACACTTGTGTCAGCTGTGACATGGGCACAAGGTCAGCCACACCCACTTAAAAAACAACTGATAACAGTGGGCTGCATGTAATGTCAGCTATGTTTCTGTAATGTTACACTTGATTTATTAGTACAGCAACTTTTGGAATAAGAAGGTTGTCTCTATATTGGGCACAAGTGAACCAGCTGCAGTTTAGGCACTAGGCCAGATACACCCACTGAAAACAATAGATGACAGTGAGCTGTGTGTAATGCCAACTGTTTGTTTTTTTGTGTGTAAAATAACAGCTGGTTTATAGCCACAGTAAGTTTTGGTAGATGGAAGTTGGCATGTATTGGGTAAGAGTGTGCCAGCTGCAGCAAGGGAACTAGGCCAGACATACTCTCTGAAAACAATAAATAACAGTGATCTGTGTGTAATGCCAACTGTTTTTCTGTAAAAACAGAATTTATGTTTACCTGATAAATTACTTTCTCCAACGGTGTGTCCGGTCCACGGCGTCATCCTTACTTGTGGGATATTCTCTTCCCCAACAGGAAATGGCAAAGAGCCCAGCAAAGCTGGTCACATGATCCCTCCTAGGCTCCGCCTACCCCAGTCATTCGACCGACGTTAAGGAGGAATATTTGCATAGGAGAAACCATATGATACCGTGGTGACTGTAGTTAAAGAAAATAAATTATCAGACCTGATTAAAAAACCAGGGCGGGCCGTGGACCGGACACACCGTTAGAGAAAGTAATTTATCAGGTAAACATAAATTCTGTTTTCTCCAACATAGGTGTGTCCGGTCCACGGCGTCATCCTTACTTGTGGGAACCAATACCAAAGCTTTAGGACACGGATGATGGGAGGGAGCAAATCAGGTCACCTAGATGGAAGGCACCACGGCTTGCAAAACCTTTCTCCCAAAAATAGCCTCAGAAGAAGCAAAAGTATCAAACTTGTAAAATTTGGTAAAAGTGTGCAGTGAAGACCAAGTCGCTGCCCTACATATCTGATCAACAGAAGCCTCGTTCTTGAAGGCCCATGTGGAAGCCACAGCCCTAGTGGAATGAGCTGTGATTCTTTCGGGAGGCTGCCGTCCGGCAGTCTCGTAAGCCAATCTGATGATGCTTTTAATCCAAAAAGAGAGAGAGGTAGAAGTTGCTTTTTGACCTCTCCTTTTACCGGAATAAACAACAAACAAGGAAGATGTTTGTCTAAAATCCTTTGTAGCATCTAAATAGAATTTTAGAGCGCGAACAACATCCAAATTGTGCAACAAACGTTCCTTCTTCGAAACTGGTTTCGGACACAGAGAAGGTACGATAATCTCCTGGTTAATGTTTTTGTTAGAAACAACTTTTGGAAGAAAACCAGGTTTAGTACGTAAAACCACCTTATCTGCATGGAACACCAGATAAGGAGGAGAACACTGCAGAGCAGATAATTCTGAAACTCTTCTAGCAGAAGAAATTGCAACCAAAAACAAAACTTTCCAAGATAATAACTTAATATCAACGGAATGTAAGGGTTCAAACGGAACCCCCTGAAGAACTGAAAGAACTAAGTTGAGACTCCAAGGAGGAGTCAAAGGTTTGTAAACAGGCTTGATTCTAACCAGAGCCTGAACAAAGGCTTGAACATCTGGCACAGCTGCCAGCTTTTTGTGAAGTAACACAGACAAGGCAGAAATCTGTCCCTTCAGGGAACTTGCAGATAATCCTTTTTCCAATCCTTCTTGAAGGAAGGATAGAATCTTAGGAATCTTAACCTTGTCCCAAGGGAATCCTTTAGATTCACACCAACAGATATATTTTTTCCAAATTTTGTGGTAAATCTTTCTAGTTACAGGCTTTCTGGCCTGAACAAGAGTATCGATAACAGAATCTGAGAACCCTCGCTTCGATAAGATCAAGCGTTCAATCTCCAGGCAGTCAGCTGGAGTGAGACCAGATTCGGATGTTCGAACGGACCTTGAACAAGAAGGTCTCGTCTCAAAGGTAGCTTCCATGGTGGAGCCGATGACATATTCACCAGATCTGCATACCAAGTCCTGCGTGGCCACGCAGGAGCTATCAAGATCACCGACGCCCTTTCCTGATTGATCCTGGCTACCAGCCTGGGGATGAGAGGAAACGGCGGGAATACATAAGCTAGTTTGAAGGTCCAAGGTGCTACTAGTGCATCCACTAGAGCCGCCTTGGGATCCCTGGATCTGGACCCGTAGCAAGGAACTTTGAAGTTCTGACGAGAGGCCATCAGATCCATGTCTGGAATGCCCCACAGTTGAGTGACTTGGGCAAAGATTTCCGGATGGAGTTCCCACTCCCCCGGATGCAATGTCTGACGACTCAGAAAATCCGCTTCCCAATTTTCCACTCCTGGGATGTGGATAGCAGACAGGTGGCAGGAGTGAGACTCCGCCCATAGAATGATTTTGGTCACTTCTTCCAACGCCAGGGAACTCCTCGTTCCCCCCTGATGGTTGATGTACGCAACAGTTGTCATGTTGTCTGATTGAAACCGTATGAACTTGGCCCTCGCTAGCTGAGGCCAAGCCTTGAGAGCATTGAATATCGCTCTCAGTTCCAGAATATTTATCGGTAGAAGAGATTCTTCCCGAGACCAAAGACCCTGAGCTTTCAGGGATCCCCAGACCGCGCCCCAGCCCATCAGACTGGCGTCGGTCGTGACAATGACCCACTCTGGTCTGCGGAAGGTCATCCCTTGTGACAGGTTGTCCAGGGACAGCCACCAACGGAGTGAGTCTCTGGTCCTCTGATTTACTTGTATCCTCGGAGACAAGTTTGTATAGTCCCCATTCCACTGACTGAGCATGCACAGTTGTAATGGTCTTAGATGAATGCGCGCAAAAGGAACTATGTCCATTGCCGCTACCATCAAACCTATCACTTCCATGCACTGCGCTATGGAAGGAAGAGGAACGGAATGAAGTATCCGACAAGAGTCTAGAAGTTTTGTTTTTCTGGCCTCTGTCAGAAAAATCCTCATTTCTAAAGAGTCTATTATTGTTCCCAAGAAGGGAACCCTTGTTGACGGAGATAGAGAACTCTTTTCCACGTTCACTTTCCATCCGTGAGATCTGAGAAAGGCCAGGACGATGTCCGTGTGAGCCTTTGCTTGAGGAAGGGACGACGCTTGAATCAGAATGTCGTCCAAGTAAGGTACTACAGCAATGCCCCTTGGTCTTAGCACAGCTAGAAGGGACCCTAGTACCTTTGTGAAAATCCTTGGAGCAGTGGCTAATCCGAAAGGAAGCGCCACGAACTGGTAATGTTTGTCCAGGAATGCGAACCTTAGGAACCGATGATGTTCCTTGTGGATAGGAATATGTAGATACGCATCCTTTAAATCCACCGTGGTCATGAATTGACCTTCCTGGATGGAAGGAAGAATTGTTCGAATGGTTTCCATTTTGAACGATGGAACCTTGAGAAACTTGTTTAAGATCTTAAGATCTAAGATTGGTCTGAACGTTCCCTCTTTTTTGGGAACTATGAACAGATTGGAGTAGAACCCCATCCTTTGTTCTCCTAATGGAACAGGATGAATCACACCCATTTTTAACAGGTCTTCTACACAACGTAAGAATGCCTGTCTTTTTATGTGGTCTGAAGACAACTGAGACCTGTGGAACCTCCCCCTTGGGGGAAGCCCCTTGAATTCCAGAAGATACCCTTGGGAGACTATTTCTAGCACCCAAGGATCCAGAACATCTCTTGCCCAAGCCTGAGCGAAGAGAGAGAGTCTGCCCCCCACCAGATCCGGTCCCGGATCGGGGGCCAACATTTCATGCTGTCTTGGTAGCAGTGGCAGGTTTTTTGGCCTGCTTTCCCTTGTTCCAGCCTTGCATTGGTCTCCAAGCTGGCTTGGCTTGAGAAGTATTACCCTCTTGCTTAGAGGACGTAGCACTTTGGGCTGGTCCGTTTCTACGAAAGGGACGAAAATTAGGTTTATTTTTGGCCTTGAAAGGCCGATCCTGAGGAAGGGCGTGGCCCTTACCCCCAGTGATATCAGAGATAATCTCTTTCAAGTCAGGGCCAAACAGCGTTTTCCCCTTGAAAGGAATGTTAAGTAGCTTGTTCTTGGAAGACGCATCAGCTGACCAAGATTTCAACCAAAGCGCTCTGCGCGCCACAATAGCAAACCCAGAATTCTTAGCCGCTAACCTAGCCAATTGCAAAGTGGCGTCTAGGGTGAAAGAATTAGCCAATTTGAGAGCATTGATTCTGTCCATAATCTCCTCATAAGGAGGAGAATCACTATCGACCGCCCTTACCAGCTCATCGAACCAGAAACACGCGGCTGTAGCGACAGGGACAATGCATGAAATTGGTTGTAGAAGGTAACCCTGCTGAACAAACATCTTTTTAAGTAAACCTTCTAATTTTTTATCCATAGGATCTTTGAAAGCACAACTATCTTCTATGGGTATAGTGGTGCGTTTGTTTAAAGTGGAAACCGCTCCCTCGACCTTGGGGACTGTCTGCCATAAGTCCTTTCTGGGGTCGACCATGGGAAACAATTTTTTAAATATGGGGGGAGGGACGAAAGGAATACCGGGCCTTTCCCATTCTTTATTTACAATGTCCGCCACCCGCTTGGGTATAGGAAAAGCTTCTGGGAGCCCCGGGACCTCTAGGAACTTGTCCATTTTACATAGTTTCTCTGGGATGACCAACTTGTCACAATCATCCAGAGTGGATAATACCTCCTTAAGCAGAATGCGGAGATGTTCCAACTTAAATTTAAACGTAATCACATCAGGTTCAGCTTGTTGAGAAATGTTCCCTGAATCAGTAATTTCTCCCTCAGACAAAACCTCCCTGGCCCCATCAGACTGGTTTAGGGGCCCTTCAGAACCATTATTATCAGCGTCGTCATGCTCTTCAGTATCTAAAACAGAGCAGTCGCGCTTACGCTGATAAGTGTGCATTTTGGCTAAAATGTTTTTGACAGAATTATCCATTACAGCCGTTAATTGTTGCATAGTAAGGAGTATTGGCGCGCTAGATGTACTAGGGGCCTCCTGAGTGGGCAAGACTCGTGTAGACGAAGGAGGGAATGATGCAGTACCATGCTTACTCCCCTCACTTGAGGAATCATCTTGGGCATCATTGTCATTGTCACATAAATCACATTTAATTAAATGAGAAGGAACTCTGGCTTCCCCACATTCAGAACACAGTCTATCTGGTAGTTCAGACATGTTAAACAGGCATAAACTTGATAACAAAGTACAAAAAACGTTTTAAAATAAAACCGTTACTGTCACTTTAAATTTTAAACTGAACACACTTTATTACTGCAATTGCGAAAAAATATGAAGGAATTGTTCAAAATTCACCAAAATTTCACCACAGTGTCTTAAAGCCTTAAAAGTATTGCACACCAAATTTGGAAGCTTTAACCCTTAAAATAACGGAACCGGAGCCGTTTTTAACTTTAACCCCTTTACAGTCCCTGGTATCTGCTTTGCTGAGACCCAACCAAGCCCAAAGGGGAATACGATACCAAATGACGCCTTCAGAAAGTCTTTTCTATGTATCAGAGCTCCTCACACATGCGACTGCATGTCATGCCTCTCAAAAACAAGTGCGCAACACCGGCGCGAAAATGAGGCTCTGCCTATGATTTGGGAAAGCCCCTAAAGAATAAGGTGTCTAAAACAGTGCCTGCCGATATAATCTTATCAAAATACCCAGATTAAATGATTCCTCAAGGCTAAATATGTATTAATAATGAATCGATTTAGCCCAGAAAAAGTCTACAGTCTTAATAAGCCCTTGTGAAGCCCTTATTTACTATCTTAATAAACATGGCTTACCGGATCCCATAAGGAAAATGACAGCTTCCAGCATTACATCGTCTTGTTAGAATGTGTCATACCTCAAGCAGCAAGAGACTGCTCACTGTTCCCCCAACTGAAGTTAATTCCTCTCAACAGTCCTGTGTGGAACAGCCATGGATTTTAGTAACGGTTGCTAAAATCATTTTCCTCATACAAACAGAAATCTTCATCTCTTTTCTGTTTCTGAGTAAATAGTACATACCAGCACTATTTTAAAATAACAAACTCTTGATTGAATAATAAAAACTACAGTTAAACACTAAAAAACTCTAAGCCATCTCCGTGGAGATGTTGCCTGTACAACGGCAAAGAGAATGACTGGGGTAGGCGGAGCCTAGGAGGGATCATGTGACCAGCTTTGCTGGGCTCTTTGCCATTTCCTGTTGGGGAAGAGAATATCCCACAAGTAAGGATGACGCCGTGGACCGGACACACCTATGTTGGAGAAATTACAGCTACTATTGTGGAGATTATGCACTATATAGATATGGAGATTGGCACTGTATTGATATTGAGATTGGCACTGTATTGAACACCAGTGTGCCACCTGCAAAGTTGGTCACTTACCAGGCACACATTTCTATAATAATACATTTTAAGGAAGATACACAATTTGGAATATAAATATTGGGCACTTTTTGGGTACACCTGTGTTAACTGCAGAGTTGGTAGGTCATTTGGTCACTGAGACGTTAATCATAATCTTCCTGATTTTGGCACCAAATATTGCAATATTGTACTGGATTACAAGTGGAGCGTCCTCTGTGATGTGCAGAACAACTTGTCTGAGCTGCTATGTGCTGTGCAGATCCTTCTGTGTATTTCAGTCTCTGTGCCTCAGTATCGCTTCCTTTAGTCACAGAGGCCTAAAACAGGAAGTCTGTACTAAGGAACATTTTGCCTTTCACATTCTCCTGGACTGGAGGGCGAAGCTCAGATCCTTCTTGCTCAGTGCTGTCAAGTACAGGAGCTGTGACTCTTACACAAAGCTGAAGCATAGAAGGGAAATGTGCCACTCTGCTTACTCTGTTTGCTTATTGGTGCCACTGTGCTTACTCTGTCTGCTTATTAGTGCCACTGTGCTTACTCAGTCTGCTTATTGGTGCCACTGTGCTTACTCAGTCTGCTTATTGGTGCCACTGTGCTTACTCTGTTTGCTTATTGGTGCCACTGTGCTTACTCTGCTTATTGGTGCCACTGTGCTTACTCAGTCTGATTATTGGTGCCACTGTGCTTACTCTGCTTATTGGTGCCACTGTGCTTACTCTGCTTATTGGTGCCACTGTGCTTACTCGGTCTACTTATTGGTGCCACTGTGCTTACTCAGTCTGCTTATTGGTGCCACTGTGCTTACTCAGTCTGCTTATTGGTGCCACTGTGCTTACTCTGTTTGCTTATTGGTGCCACTGTGCTTACTCTGTTTGCTTATTGGTGCCACTGTGCTTACTCTGTTTGCTTATTGGTGCCACTGTGCTTACTCAGTCTGATTATTGGTGCCACTGTGCTTACTCTGCTTATTGGTGCCACTGTGCTTACTCAGTCTGATGATTGGTGCCACTGTGCTTACTCTGCTTATTGGTGCCACTGTGCTTACTCAGTCTGATTATTGGTGCCACTGTGCTTACTCTGCTTATTGGTGCCACTGTGCTTACTCGGTCTGCTTATTGGTGCCACTGTGCTTACTCGGTCTGCATATTGGTGCCACTGTGCTTACTCTGTTTGCTTATTGGTGCCACTGTGCTTACTCTGTTTGCTTATTGGTGCCACTGTGCTTACTCGGTCTGCTTATTGGTGCCACTGTGCTTACTCGGTCTGCTTATTGGTGCCAATGTGCTTACTCGGTCTGCTTATTGGTGCCACTGTGCTTACTCTGCTTATTGGTGCCACTGTGCTTACTCTGTTTGCTTATTGGTGCCACTGTGCTTACTCGGTCTGCTTATTGGTGCCACTGTGTTTACTCTGTTTGCTTATTGGTGCCACTTTGTGCTTACTCTGTCCGCTTATTGGTGCCACTGTGCTTACTCTGTTTGCTTATTGGTGCCACTCTTGGACTGTGGGCGGAGCTAAAGCAAATTCCTGGTGTGCACAATTTATAATGTGTGGGACAGGAACAAATTGGATCAGACAGCAGCAGATATATCCCTGCAACAGACAGCAGCAGAGAGTTACTATGGTGACCCGTGTCGACCAATGTTAACTTGGCCCTTCATATATATAATAAATCGCTGTTAAACATGCTAGAGTAGGTGGCAGATCATTAAGACAGTGGAGGCGATATATGAATTACAACCCTTGGGCTCTGCAAAGAAAATCAATTGAAAGCATAAGTTTCCTGGTATTAAATATTGCTATGTGTAATATAAATATTATAAGTGTAAATAACTTCCATAACTGGGTACTTTAATTACTGAGCTCAGTAATATGTTCTGGAGTCTCATAAGCCCCCTCCTCCAAGACCAGTAGAAGATTTGATTTATTATCAGTGGGAGGGAGGGCTCCAACACTTTATAAAGCCCCCCCAGCCTGGTAGCAGTATTGACGTTTTAAGTGGTAGGGAAGGCTCCAGTATCACATCAGGCTCTTCCTGGTCCGGTGCCAGTGAATATGTGAGCAGGAAGTGCAGGGGAGCTGAGTGACTTCTCTAGAGGCTCCCTGATATTCCCCACACATTTAATCCTGTAACCTCTCCCGGTATTCCTCACAAATTTAATCCCGTAACCTTTCCCGGTACTCCCCACACATTTAATCCCGTAACCTTTCCCGGTACTCCCCTCACATTTAATCCCGTAACCTCTCCCGGGGTACTCCCCACACATTTAATCCCGTAACCTCTCCCGGTACTCCCCACACATTTAATCCCGTAACCTCTCCCGGTACTCCCCTCACATTTAATCCCATAACCTCTCCCGGTATTCCCCACACATTTAATCCCGTAACCACTCCTGGTACTCCCCACACATTTAATCCAGTAATCTCTCCCGGGGTACTCCCCACACATTTAATCCCGTAACCTCTCCCGGGGTACTCCCCACACATTTAATCCCATAACCTCTCCTGGGGTACTCCCCACACTTAATCCCGTAACCTCTCCCGGTATTCCCCACACATTTAATCCCGTAAACTCTCCCGGTACTCCCCACACATTTAATCCTGTAACCTCTCCCGGGGTACTCCCCACACATTTAATCCCATAACCTCTCCCGGGGTACTCCACACACATTTAATCCCGTAACCTCTCCCGGTACTCCCCACACATTTAATCCAGTAATCTCTCCCGGTACTCCCCACACATTTAATCCTGTAACCTCTCCCGGGGTACTCCCCACACATTTAATCCCGTAACCTCTCCTGGGGTACTCCACACACATTTAATCCCGTAACCTCTCCTGGTACTCCCCACACATTTAATCCCGTAAACTCTCCCGGTACTCCCCACACATTTAATCCCGTAACCTCTCCCGGGGTACTCCCCACACATTTAATCCCATAACCTCTCCTGGGGTACTCCCCACACATTTAATCCCATAACCTCTCCTGGGGTACTCCACACACATTTAATCCCGTAACCTCTCCCGTTATTCCCCACACATTTAATCCCGTAAACTCTCCCGGTACTCCCCACACATTTTAATCCTGTAAACTCTCCTGGTATTCCACACATATTTAATCACTAAATCTCCTATGGTGCCCACTATACATTCACCGGGTGTGAAATCACACCATATGGTCCATTGCAGCTTGCTCTATCTTACATTTCATATCTAAATAAGCACCTACTGGGAAATATAGTTTTCATTAAAGGGACAGTCCAGAATGAATAGTAAAATGGAATTAGAAGCGCACTAAAAGAAGGCTAGGGCAGAGGAATTTAGGGGTGAAATGAGTACGATGTTCTTCGTCTTATATCAAAACCTATATGTGTACAAACATGTGTATCCAAAATATCTAAATGGATATAATATTGAAAATGGTATTCAAAATAACTAAATTGATATAATATTAATTATAACACGAACGCTGTATCAATTAAATTATGTTTATTCTATGTCTATTAGGATATGTTTGGAACAGTGTAAAACATAAAATATATGAGTACAATATAATGACGTTTATAGTACATAACATGGATCCATGTGATACAATAAATACAACAAGCTCTAAAATAAAATTAGATAAAAAGAATATAAAACCATACAGTAAGTTCCTGGAATAATGTGTGAACCACGTTAATGGTAAGTTTAATTAGTGCCAGAAAAAAGGCTTTAATGAAAGTCTATGATAAATCAGTGTCAAATCCTAAAGTGATGTCGTGCCAATGTTGATGAATTCCCTATGCAGAAATATGAAAAAATATAAAACGTCCTGAAACACTGGTGAAAAAAATGGCAAAAAGTGGAAAAATAAAATAAGAGTGGGTTAAAATACCCAAAAATTTGTGGGGGCGGAGCCAGCTCTGATACAGAATGGTTGCACGTTATGATAGCTCCGTCTAGATTCTATAATTAAAAACATATTTGCCCGATTAGATTAACTTAATTTGGGCAGCTAACCTGTCAAACGATTCATAGAACTGGAATATGTACCCCGGAGTCAGAGACAATAGCTAGCAAAGGGAATCTACATTATCTTGCAGATCTATGCACTGAAACTGCCAAGAAGCGGCCATCTTCTAGCCCACGTGGCGACATGGAGGACTCACCAAGTCGTGTGAGCATAATATTGAATCTATTACGCAATAAGCTTTTGGACTTTGAGCATGAGGTGATCTTAGCCCTTACTATGAGCGTTGATAGCCCTGTGTTGGCATCTTGGAGTAATGGGACACAGAAGCGAGAACTAACTCAAGTTTGGCCGCAAATCAGCAGGGGGCGGCATTGCACCAGCAGCTCTTGTGAGCTGCTGGTGCAATGCTGAATTCGGCGAGTGTATTGCTCGACGTATTCAGCGAGGTCTGTCGGACCTGATCCACAATGTCGGATCCGGTCCGCCAGACCATGATAAATAGGGGCCTAGGTGAAGATATCATATATATATATTCTTGTTGTAATATTTGTTAGTTACTGTTAGACACTATAAGATGATGTTTTAAATGCTAGTGGCTAAAATTCACTACCTCACATACAAATATTTGAGAGGCAGTCATATTAGTCTTCATGTCTCCTAAAAAGAGGTTATTAGAGTTGGTTTACTGTTTAGTCATTATTGTAATGTGTTGCCCAACTGTTACCTAAATATACCTACTATCTGCATATTATAGGACTTTAGAGTTTAGTGTTCAAGATATAGCCCAATATTTTATTCTGTTCAATTGCATGTATATATATATATATATATATATATATATATATATATATATGTGTGTGTGTGTGTAGTCCTGGGTGCGCAACTGCCTCTAAGATAGTTTTAGGAAATCTTTGCTATGAGATTATATTCTGAAAGTTCGCCCTGAGACCATAATTTTTAGAGTAGCGGCTTTGCCCTCCCCCCCAAATTTGTTTACTGGTTAAACAAAGGAACGCAGATTCCATTGAACCTTTCCCTGATACCTATTATACATCTATATTAATATAACGGCCATTAAGAACCCCCTTCTTATTCTATATACTACTTCCTCTATTATGTTGCATCTAAACGACTAGGCCCATACTAGTCCATATTTGTTCTAATGGGAACAGGTAGTAGAAAATATAAATAAAAATGAGATTCCACGCTTATAATTCAATTTAAGGGGCAGATTGTTAGAGCAAGCAATGTTACTGACACACGTTTATTATTCAAGCATTTTGGCTATGATTGGCTTATGAGCCAGAGATATGTTAACTCTGAACAGTCATGGTATTTAATGTTGGGCTAGATTATTTCATAGTCATTATGAAGATTTCTGTCTAATATGCTCTTCTTTTTGTTTACTATGGACCTATATATTATTGTAACATGTAGCCTGAGAACATTGAATTTTCAATGTATGACATATGTTTTAAAAACCTCAATAAAAACATAAAAAAAAAAAATACCCAAAAATGTAAAAAAAGCAACAACAAGCATATAACTCAACAAGTACTGTTGGTGAGGTATTTAATGAAATGTCCAGAAACAAGATAGCATATGTAGGTAGGTACAAGTCTCTCAGAAGCATAGAAGTCAGCGAGTACCGTTGGTGAGGTATTTAATGAAATGCCCAGAAACAAGATAGCATATGTAGGTAGGTACAAGTCTCTCAACAAGCATAGAACTCAGCGAGTACCGTTGGTGAGGTATTTAGTGAAATGTCCAGAAACAAGATAGCATATGTAGTTAGGTACAAGTCTCTCAACAAGCATAGAACTCAGTGAGTACCGTTGGTGAGGTATTTAGTGAAATGTCCAGAAACAAGATAGCATATGTAGGTAGGTACAAGTCTCTCAACAAGCATAGAACTCAGCGAGTACCGTTAGTGAAGTATTTAGTGAAATGTCCAGGAACAAGATAGCATATGTAGGTAGGTACAAGTTTCTCAACAAGCATAGAACTCAGCGAGTACAGTTGGTGAGGTATTTAGTGAAATGTCCAGAAACAAGATAGCATATGTAGGTAGGTACAAGTCTCTCAACAAGCACAGAACTCAGCAAGTACCGTTGGTGAGGTATTTAATGAAATGTCCCAGAAACAAGATAGCATATGTAGGTAGGTACAAGCCTCTCAACAAGCATAGAACTCAGCGAGTACCGTTGGTGAGGTATTTAATGAAATGCCCAGAAACAAGATAGCATATGTAGGTAGGTACAAGTCTCTCAGAAGCATAGAACTCAGTGAGTACCGTTGGTGAGGTATTTAATGAAATGTCCAGAAACAAGATAGCCTATGTAGGTAGGTACAAGTCTCTCAGAAGCATAGAACTCAGCAAGTACCATTGGTGAGGTATTTAATAAAATGCCCAGAAACAAGATAGCATATGTAGGTAGGTACAAGTCTCTCAGAAGCATAGAACTCAGTGAGTACCGTTGGTGAGGTATTTAATGAAATGTCCAGAAACAAGATAGCATATGTAGGTAGGTACAAGTCTCTCAGAAGCATAGAACTCAGCAAGTACCATTGGTGAGGTATTTAATAAAATGCCCAGAAACAAGATAGCATATGTAGGTAGGTACAAGTCTCTCAACAAGCATAGAACTCAGCGAGTACCGTTGGTGAGGTATTTAATGAAATGTCCAGAAACAAGATAGCATATGTAGGTAGGTACAAGTCTCTCAGACGCATAGAACTCAGTGAGTACCGTTGGTGAGGTATTTAATGAAATGCCCAGAAACAAGATAGCATATGTAGGTAGGTACAAGTCTCTCAGCAAGCATAGAACTCAGCAAGTACCGTTGGTGAGGTATTTAGTGAAATGTCCAGAAACAAGATAGCATATGTAGGTAGGTACAAGTCTCTCAACAAGCATAGAACTCAGCGAGTACCGTTGGTGAGGTATTTAGTGAAATGTCCAGAAACAAGATAGCATATGTAGGTAGGTACAAGTCTCTCAACAAGCATAGAACTCAGCGAGTACCGTTAGTGAAGTATTTAGTGAAATGTCCAGAAACAAGATAGCATATGTAGGTAGGTACAAGCCTCTCAACAAGCATAGAACTCAGCGAGTACCGTTGGTGAGGTATTTAGTGAAATGTCCAGAAACAAGATAGCATATGTAGGTAGGTACAAGCCTCTCAACAAGCATAGAACTCAGCGAGTACCATTGGTGAGGTATTTAATGAAATGCCCAGAAACAAGATAGCATATGTAGGTAGGTACAAGTCTCTCAGAAGCACAGAACTCAGCGAGTACCGTTGGTGAGGTATTTAGTGAAATGTCGCAGAAACAAGATAGCATATGTAGGTAGGTACAAGTCTCTCAGAAGCATAGAACTCAGCGAGTACCGTTAGTGAAGTATTTAGTGAAATGTCCAGAAACAAGATAGCATATGTAGGTAGGTACAAGTCTCTCAGAAGCATAGAACTCAGTGAGTACCGTTGGTGAGGTATTTAATGAAATGTCCAGAAACAAGATAGCATATGTAGGTAGGTACAAGTCTCTCAGAAGCATAGAACTCAGTGAGTACCGTTGGTGAGGTATTTAATGAAATGTCCAGAAACAAGATAGCATATGTAGGTAGGTACAAGTCTCTCAACAAGCATAGAACTCAACGAGTACCGTTGGTGAGGTATTTAATAAAATGCCCAGAAACAAGATAGCATATGTAGATAGGTACAAGTCTCTCAGAAGCATAGAACTCAGTGAGTACCGTTGGTGAGGTATTTAATGAAATGTCCAGAAACAAGATAGCATATGTAGGTAGGTACAAGTCTCTCAACAAGCATAGAACTCAGCGAGTACCGTTGGTGAGGTATTTAATGAAATGTCCAGAAACAAGATAGCATATGTAGGTAGGTACAAGTCTCTCAGACGCATAGAACTCAGTGAGTACCGTTGGTGAGGTATTTAATGAAAGCCCAGAAACAAGATAGCATATGTAGGTAGGTACAAGTCTCTCAGCAAGCATAGAACTCAGCAAGTACCGTTGGTGAGGTATTTAGTGAAATGTCCAGAAACAAGATAGCATATGTAGGTAGGTACAAGTCTCTCAACAAGCATAGAACTCAGCGAGTACCGTTGGTGAGGTATTTAGTGAAATGTCCAGAAACAAGATAGCATATGTAGGTAGGTACAAGCCTCTCAACAAGCATAGAACTCAGCGAGTACCGTTGGTGAGGTATTTAGTGAAATGTCCAGAAACAAGATAGCATATGTAGGTAGGTACAAGCCTCTCAACAAGCATAGAACTCAGCGAGTACCATTGGTGAGGTATTTAATGAAATGCCCAGAAACAAGATAGCATATGTAGGTAGGTACAAGTCTCTCAGAAGCACAGAACTCAGCGAGTACCGTTGGTGAGGTATTTAGTGAAATGTCGCAGAAACAAGATAGCATATGTAGGTAGGTACAAGTCTCTCAGAAGCATAGAACTCAGCGAGTACCGTTAGTGAAGTATTTAGTGAAATGTCCAGAAACAAGATAGCATATGTAGGTAGGTACAAGTCTCTCAGCGAGTACCGTTGGTGAGGTATTTAGTGAAATGTCCAGAAACAAGATAGCATATGTAGGTAGGTACAAGTCTCTCAACATGCACAGAACTCAGCAAGTACCATTGGTGAGGTATTTAATGAAATGTCCCAGAAACAAGATAGCATATGTAGGTAGGTACAAGCCTCTCAACAAGCATAGAACTCAGCGAGTACCGTTGGTGAGGTATTTAATGAAATGCCCAGAAACAAGATAGCATATGTAGGTAGGTACAAGTCTCTCAGAAGCATAGAACTCAGCGAGTACCATTGGTGAGGTATTTAGTGAAATGTCCCAGAAACAAGATAGCATCTGTAGGTAGGTACAAGTCTCTCAGAAGCATAGAACTCAGTAAGTACCATTGGTGAGGTATTTAATGAAATGCCCAGAAACAAGATAGCATATGTAGGTAGGTACAAGTCTCTCAACAAGCATAGAACTGAGCGAGTACCGTTGGTGAGGTATTTAGTGAAATGTCCAGAAACAAGATAGCATATGTAGGTAGGTACAAGTCTCTCAACAAGCATAGAACTCAGCGAGTACCGTTGGAGAGGTATTTAGTGAAATGTCCAGAAACAAGATAGCATATGTAGGTAGGTACAAGTCTCTCAACAAGCATAGAACTCAGTTAGTACCATTAGTGAAGTATTTAGTGAAATGTCCAGAAACAAGATAGCATATGTAGGTAGGTACAAGTCTCTCAACAAGCATAGAATTCAGCGAGTACCGTTGGTGAGGTATTTAGTGAAATGTCCAGAAACAAGATAGCATATGTAGGTAGGCACAAGTCTCTCAACAAGCACAGAATTCAGCAAGTACCGTTGGTGAGGTATTTAATGAAATGTCCAGAAACAAGATAGCATATGTAGGTAGGTACAAGCCTCTCAACAAGCATAGAACTCAGCGAGTACCGTTGGTGAGGTATTTAATGAAATGCCCAGAAACAAGATAGCATATGTAGGTAGGTACAAGTCTCTCAGAAGCATAGAACTCAGTGAGTACCGTTGGTGAGGTATTTAATGAAATGTCCAGAAACAAGATAGCCTATGTAGGTAGGTACAAGTCTCTCAGAAGCATAGAACTCAGCAAGTAGGTATTTAATAAAATGCCCAGAAACAAGATAGCATATGTAGGTAGGTACAAGTCTCTCAGAAGCATAGAACTCAGCGAGTACCGTTGGTGAGGTATTTAATGAAATGTCCAGAAACAAGATAGCATATGTAGGTAGGTACAAGTCTCTCAAAAAGCATAGAACTCAGCGAGTACCGTTGGTGAGGTATTTAGTGAAATGTCCCAGAAACAAGATAGCATATGTAGGTAGGTACAAGTCTCTCAGAGGCATAGAACTCAGCGAGTACCGTTGGTGAAGTATTTAGTGAAATGTCCAGAAACAAGATAGCATATGTAGGTAGGTACAAGTCTCTCAAAAAGCATAGAACTCAGCGAGTACCGTTGGTGAGGTTATTTGTGAAATGTCCAGAAACAAGATAGCATATGTAGGTAGGTACAAGCCTCTCAACAAGCATAGAACTCAGCGAGTACAGTTGGTGAGGTATTTAATGAAATGCCCAGAAACAAGATAGCATATGTAGGTAGGTACAAGTCTCTCTGAAGCATAGAACTCAGCGAGTACCATTGGTGAGGTATTTAATGAAATGTCCAGAAACAAGATAGCATATGTAGGTAGGTACAAGTCTCTCTGAAGCATAGAACTCAGCGAGTACCATTGGTGAGGTATTTAATGAAATGTCCAGAAACAAGATAGCATATGTAGGTAGGTACAAGTCTCTCAGAAGCATAGAACTCAGCAAGTACCGTTGGTGAGGTATTTAATAAAATGCCCAGAAACAAGATAGCATATGTAGGTAGGTACAAGTCTCTCAGAAGCATAGAACTCAGTGAGTACCGTTGGTGAGGTATTTAATGAAATGTCCAGAAACAAGATAGCATATGTAGGTAGGTACAAGCCTCTCAACAAGCATAGAACTCAGCGAGTACCATTGGTGAGGATTTAATGAAATGTCCAGAAACAAGATAGCATATGTAGGTAGGTACAAGTCTCTCAGAAGCATAGAACTCAGCGAGTACTGTTGGTGAGGTATTTAATAAAATGCCCAGAAACAAGATAGCATATGTAGGTAGGTACAAGTCTCTCAGAAGCATACAACTCAGCGAGTACCATTGGTGAGGTATTTAGTGAAATGTCCCAGAAACAAGATAGCATATTGTCAGGGTGCCAGGAATCAGACTGAGACGAGAATTGCAAAAATAATCACACCTTTATTAATAGCAAAAAATAATAAAAAGTCCACAAGTCAAAGAACAAGCCAGGAGTCAAAACCAGAGCTGGTAGTCAGACGAGCCGAGTCAGGAGCCAAAGCGAATAGGTACAAGTCTCTCAGAAGCATAGAACTCAGCAAGTACCGTTGGTGAGGTATTTAATAAAATGCCCAGAAACAAGATAGCATATGTAGGTAGGTACAAGTCTCTCAGAAGCATAGAACTCAGCGAGTACCGTTAGTGAAGTATTTAGTGCAATGTCCCAGAAACAAGATAGCATATTGTCAGGGTGCCAGGAATCAGACTGAGACGAGAATTGCAAAAATAATCACACCTTTATAAATAGCAAAAAATAATAAAAAGTCCACAACTCAAAGAACAAGCCAGGAGTCAAAACCAGAGCTGGTAGTCAGACAAGCCGAGTCAGGAGCCAAAGCGAATAGTCAGACGAGTCGAAATCAGGAACAAAGAAAACAGCAGAGTCAGGAACAAGCCAGGGATCAGGAACCAGGAAGGACATTAGGCAGCCAGGTAAAACACAGGCGCTCTCACAAACAGGTCTGAGACAATGCAAAGGCAAAGCATACTGAACAGAGGCCCTTTAAATAATAAGTGATGACATCACAATTCTGAGACTGCATCCTGTCTCACATGGATGATGCACAACAGTCTGGCCATAAAAGGAAGTGCAGGCAATGAGCAGCATCTCCCACAATGCACCAAGTCAGGAAGAGAGGTGAGTAAAATGGCTGCCAGCAGCACATGGCAAACACAACAGGGAAAAAACCCTGACAGTACCCTCCCCTCAACGACCCCTCCCCTGCGGGAGGACAAAAGGCTTATTGGGGAAACGGGCATGGAAGGCACAGAGGAGGGCAGGAGCATGAACATCAGAGGAGGGAACCCAAGAACGCTCCTCCGGACCGTAGCCCCTCCAGTGAACCAAATACTGTACACGGCCCCTGGACATACGAGAGTCAATAATGCTGCTGACCTCATACTCCTCATGGTTGTCAACAAGGATAGGACGGGGACGAGGCAACACAGTGGTAAACTGATTACAAACCAATGGTTTCAAGAGGGAGACATGAAAAACATTGGAGATGCGCACAGCAGGAGGAAGGTCAAGAGCGTAGGCCACAGGATTAACCCGTCGGAGTATTCGAAAAGGACCAACATAACGGGGAGCCAATTTATTGGAAGGCACACAAAGGTTCAAGTTGTGGGAGGACAGCCAAACTCTCTCACCAACCTGGTAGGAAGGTGCGGGGAGACGCCTACGATCAGCCTGGAACTTCCGCAGCCCCATTGGATTGAGGGTGATATGCCGAGGAGAAGGAAAGCTGGATCCCCATTTGAGCACAAAAGGAACACCAAAATCTGGAGACAAACTGGCTAACCCGGTCTGACACTATCTCCTTGGGTAACCCATGTAAACGGAAGACCTCCCGGGCAAAAATTGAAGCAAGCTCCTGAGCGGTAGGCAGCTTCATCAAGGGAATGCAATGTGACATTTTAGAAAAACGGTCAACCACCATAAGGATAACAGTATTGCCATTGGAAACAGGGAGCTCGACAATGAAGTCCATGGAAAGATGTGTCCAAGGACGCTCACCATTAGCAATAGGTTGAAGAAGACCCACAGGAAGACGTCGAGGAGTCTTATTCTGTGCACAAACTGAGCAGGAGGCAACATACGCAGCAACATCAGAACGAAGACCTGGCCACCAGAATTGTCGAGTGACAGACCAAATCATTTGGTTCTTGCCTGGGTGACCTGCGGCTTTCGGATAGTGGTAAGTGTGCAAAAGTTTAGTTCGAAGATTCTCAGGAACAAAACACTTACCACTAGGTTTCTCAGGAAGTGAACCGGTTTGTGCAGCCAGGATCTCTTCCCCCAAGGGAGAAGTCAAATTAGTACGTATGGTAGCCAAAATATGGTCAAGAGATATAACAGGAGTAGGTACAGACAATAGCGCCCATCTGGCCTGTCGGGGCGACAAACGTTTTGCTTCAGATAGATAAGTTAAATTCTTGTGGTCAGTAAGAATGAGCACTCGCACGCTAGTACCCTCGAGAAGATGCCTCCATTCCTTAAGTGCCAAAATTATAGCCAGTAATTCCCTGTCGCCAATTTCATAATTGCACTCCACTGGAGACAATTTCCTAGAGAAGAAACCACACGGATGCAAAGAACCGTCAGGCGTAGGACGTTGAGACAAGAGGGCACCTACTCCAGTCTCAGACGCATCGACCTCAAGAACGAAAGGCAGGACAGGGTTAGAATGAGCCAGAACTGGAGCGGCAGCAAAGGCAGTCTTAAGACTATCAAAGGCCTTAATGGCAGTAGGTGACCAATGGAGTGGATCATTCTCTTTACGGGTCATGTCTGTGATAGGTTTGACCAAGGAAGAAAAGTTTTTAATAAACTTTCTATAGTAATTGGCGAACCCCAAAAAACGTTGAATAGACCGAAGACCAACTGGGCGACGCCACTGCAGAACTGCAGATAACTTGTCAGGATCCATGGAGAACCCTGCAACGGAGATAACATAACCTAGGAAGGTTACTTGAGTCTGATGGAACTCACATTTCTCGAGCTTACAAAACAGACCTTCTCACGTAGTCTCTGAAGTACCCGTGTAACATCAGAACGATGAGCCTCAAGTGTGGGTGAGTGTATGAGGATGTCGTCTAAGTACACCACAACACACTGTTGCAACATATCTCGTAGGACATCATTAATAAATTCCTGGAAAACAGCAGAAGCATTACATAGGCCAAAGGACATTACAAGATACTCATAATGCCCGATCCTGGTGTTAAATGCTGTTTTCCATTCGTGGCCCTCCTTAATCCTAATGAGATTGTACGCTCCTCTCAAATCAAGTTTAGTAAAGACCGTAGCTCCCTTGAGGCGGTCAAAGAGTTCCGTAATAAGCGGAATAGGGTAAGCATTCTTAATGGTAAGACGATTAAGACCCCTATAATAGATACATGGTCTTAACTCGCCACCCTTTTTCTTCACAAAGAAGAAGCCAGCCCCTGCAGGAGAGCAGGATTTGCGGATGATCCCCCGCGACAGAGCATCGGCAACATACTCCTCCATAGCACAATTCTCTGCAACAGACAGAGGGTACACCGAGCCCCGAGGAAGAATGGCTCCGGGTTGCAGGTCTATGGCACAATCGTAAGACCGGTGAGGAGGCAACGTACCGGCACGCATCTTGTCAAACACGTCTATGAACTCTCGGTACTCCTCTGGCAATTGAGATACCAAAGAAGTGCACAAGACTTTAACTGGTTTCCGAAGACAAGTGGAAATACATTGCGGGGACCATGACAAAATTTCGGACCTGCGCCAGTCGAGACTGGGATTGTGCTTTTGGAGCCAGGGATAACACAGAACAACCGGAAAATGCGGAGAGTTTATCACCTGGAACTGGAGGGTTTCAAAATGGAGAGCCCCAACAGCCGTGGACAATGGAGCAGTTTCGTGAGTAACGAGTGCGGGCTGAAGGGGCCTGACATCAATGGCCTCAATAGCAAGCGGAACGGACCGAGGCAAAACAGGAATGGAGTGCTGTGATACAAAAGCACTGTCAATTAAATAGCCCGCAGCACCAGAGTCAACGAGAGCCTGAGTGACTATGGAGGAGTCCACCCAGGAAAGGACAACCGTGACCAAAGGTTTCTCCTTAAGTGGTTCCGGGGACGATGATAAACCACCCAAGGTCTGCCCCCGACAGGACCTTAGGTGTGAGCGTTTCCCGGCCGTGTAGGACAAGACTTCAAAAGGTGGCCCTGTAACCCACAATAGAGGCAGCGCCCCTCCCTCCTCCTAAAGGCCCTCTCCGCCGCGGAGAGACGCGTGAATCCCAGCTGCATTGGCTTAGCAGTACCTGGTGACTTGGGACCAGGAGGCATGGGAGGAGAGGGAGGCATGGGTGGGAACGAACACGTAGGAGACAATGGAACAGGAGGCTTCCTCAAGCGCTCCTTAAAAGAGGGCCTCTCTCTGAGTCTGATGTCAATTAGGATCAAAAAAGACACCAATGCCTTGAGATCCTCTGGTAAATCTCTGGCAGCAACTTCGTCTTTGATCGCATCAGAGAGCCCATGAAAGAAGGCGGCAACAAGGGCTTCATTGTTCCAACCTACCTCTGCGGCAAGCGTACGGAACTCAATAGCATACTGAGCAACAGATCTTGTACCTTGCTGAATGGACATGAGTCGTTTAGAAGCAGAGGAGGAGCGAGCCGGAACATCAAATACCCTTCGAAAGGAGGCTACAAATTCAGGGTAATTTGAAATCACAGGTTTATTAGTCTCCCACAAGGGATTAGCCCAGGCAAGAGCTGTGTCAGAGAGTAACGAGATGAGAAATCCCACCTTAGCTCTGTCAGAGGGAAACGCCTGAGGTAACATCTCAAAGTAAATGCCCACCTGGTTCAAAAACCCTCTGCACTGAATAGGATCGCCTCCATATCGCTGAGGTAGAGGTGCAGAACCGGACATGCTCCTGGTAGGCATAGGTGCAGCAGCGGAAACAGGAGCAGCCATAACTTGCGGGAAACTTTGGTCCAAATGTGCAGTGCGAGTCAGCAGGGTTTGCAGGGCTAGTGCAAATTGATCCTAGCGGTGATCCTGTTCATCCAATGATGGCAGGTAAAGGTGGATTATTAGCACCATCAGGATTCATGGCCTTTGCGTAATGTCAGGGTGCCAGGAATCAGACTGAGGCGAGAAGTGCAAAAATAATCACACCTTTATTAATAGCAAAAAATAATAAAAAGTCCACAAGTCAAATAACAAGCCAGGAGTCAAAACCAAAGCTGGTAGTCAGACGAGCCAAGTCAGGAGCCAAAGTGAATAGTCAGACGAGCCGGAATCAGGAACAAGGAAAACAGCAGAGTCAGGAACAAGCCAGGGATCAGGAACCAGGAAGGACGTCAGGCAGCCAGGTAAAACACAGGAGCTCTCACAAACAGGTCTGAGACAACGCAAAGGCAAAGCATACTGAACAGAGGCCCTTTAAATAATAAGTGATGACATCACAATTCTGAGACTGCATCCTGGCTCACATGGATGATGCACAACAGTCTGGCCATAAAAGGAAGTGCAGGCAATGAGCAGCATCCCCCACAATGCACCAAGTCAGGAAAAGAGGTGACTAAAATGGCTGCCAGCAGCACATGGCAAACACAACAGGGAAAATACCCTGACACATATTTAGGTAGGTACAAGTCTCTCAGAAGCATAGAAATCAGCGAGTACCGTTGGTGAGGTATTTAGTGAAATGTCCCAGAAACAAGATAGCATATGTAGGTAGGTACAAGTCTCTCAACAAGCATAGAACTCAGCGAGTACCGTTGGTGAAGTATTTAGTGAAATGTCCAGAAACAAGATAGCATATGTAAATAGACACGTTTCAGCAGCCGTATTAGCATACCCAAGTATGTCAGCAGAGGTCTTTTGTCTCAGCAGTAGAAGAAGTATACATCAATATCATAACAGGGGTCTTTGGTTTTAGCGGCAGTATAAGCATACCCAAGTATGTCAGCAGAAGAGAAGGAACCAGGGAATGAACCTTCCAAGATAATAGCCTTTTTAGGAACTCCCACACCTGTGCCTTTCAGGTGGGAGTTCCTGTAATTAGTTACTGGCCCTTTAAATCTAGGCAGCGCGTGGCTGCGCACGCGCCTAGAGAATTGCAGCTGCTGTCAGACTGGTCTCGGCATTTCTCCACGTGGGACGCCGAGACGGATCACTGGGGTCTGTCTTCACCGCAACAGTGGCCAGGAGCGC
This sequence comes from Bombina bombina, assembly GCF_027579735.1. Taxonomy (NCBI): domain Eukaryota; kingdom Metazoa; phylum Chordata; class Amphibia; order Anura; family Bombinatoridae; genus Bombina; species Bombina bombina. The sequence continues at coordinate 454,844,725 of NC_069505.1, read as the reverse complement.
GGTCAGAGGCCCAACACTAGCCGCTACGGTGGCCGGGCAAGTCAGGGATCCTGACACTTGGTATATAAACAAATAAATAAAATTATAACCAATAAAACACACTGGGCTAGATTACAAGTGGCACTCTAAGGTAGCGCGAGTCACAATATCAATATCGCGGCCACGTGGTATTACAAGTAGAAATTCGACCGCACAAGCGCAAACTTAATTTCCGCTCGTCAGGTTAGAGCGACTGAAGACCTTGCATAAATGGTATTGGTTAAAAAAAAAGTTGCACTAAAGACTACACAAATACATTAAAATAAACGGTTACACTCACATATACACTATCTGATAAAAAGATTCACATAAGTGTCACAGGAAACAACAGAGAATTCTGAAATTCTTCTACCAGAAGAGATAGCAAAAGGAATAAAACTTACCAAGAAAGCAGTTTAACATCAGCCTTATGCATAAGTTCAAAAGGAGATGCCTGCAAAATGTTCAACACCAAGTTAAGACTCCATGGAGGAGAAATTGGCTTAATTACAGGTTTCATATGGGCCAAACAAAACCATGAATAACAGGAAGATTAGCAATCTTCCTATGAAACAAAAAAATGAAATCTGCCCTTTCAGAGAATTGACAAATAAGACCTTATCAAAACCATCCTGCAATAGCTGCAAAAACTATGATATATACAACAAGTAATAAAGGCCTTCCAAACCTTATGATAAATATTCCTAGTTACAGGCTTACGGGCCTGAATTAAGGTTTCAATCACAGAATCAAAGACACCTCCATGCCTAAGGCCTAACCAGTCAATGTCCATGCCAGCAAGTTCAGAGACTTGAGATCTGGATGGAAAAGCGGACCTTGAAACAGAAGGTCTGACCGTAGAGAAAAAGGTCAAGGAGAGAACCTAGACATCCAAACCAGATCTGCATACCAAATTCTGCTTGGCCAAGCTGGGGCAATCAGGATTACTGATAATTTCTTTCATGTAATTGGCAAGAGTCCATGAGCTAGTGACGTATGGGATATACATTCCTACCAGGAGGGGCAAAGTTTCCCAAACCTCAAAATGCCTATAAATACACCCCCCACCACACCCACAATTCAGTTTTACAAACTTTGCCTCCTATGGAGGTGGTGAAGTAAGTTTGTGCTAGATTTCTACGTTGATATGCGCTTCTCAGCTGAAGAAGGGAGTATTACCTATTGAATGCAATGGTCATCCTAATGGGGATCTATTTCATAGGTTCTCTGTTATCGGTCATAGAGATTCATCTCCTACCTCCCTTTTCAGATATACTCTTATATACCATTACCTCTGCTGATTCTTGTTTCAGTACTGGTTTGGCTATCTACTTTATGTAGATGAGTGTCTTTTGGTAAGTATGTTTTCCTTTATTAAGACACTCTCAGCTATGGTTTGGCACTTTAAATGTAAAGTTCTAAATATAATGTTTGTACTTATATTTGCCATGATTCAGGTTTATCAGTATATTTCCTTTTTGCAGACTGTCAGTTTCATTTTGGGAAATGCACATAAAAAAAAATAATAAAATAAAATAAATTTCTTACCTGAAATTTTTCAAATTGACTTTTTTCTTAATTGCGGGCTGTTAGGCTAGTGGGTGCGCAAAATGCTATAATTTATTGCGTCATTCTTGGCGCAAGACTTTTTTGGCGCGAGAATTACGTTTGTTGACGTATTTTCATCATTTCCGGCGTCTTAGTTGGCGCCGAGAATTTTCACGTAGTTGTGTCATCTATGACGCTTGTGTTTGTTGCAGACGTTTTTGGCGGCAAAAATATTTTGTCAGTTGTGGGCGTCATACTTGGCGCCAGACTTTTGAAATTATTTAAGTCTTCATGTATTTTTGCTTCTGGTTTGCAGAGGCTTCTTCTGTTTGCATTTTTTCCCATTCCTGAAACTGTCATATAAGGAAATTGATAATTTTGCTTTATATGTTATTTTTTCTCTTACATATTGCAATATGTCTCAATCTGATCCTGTTTCAGAATCCACTATTGGAATCCTGCTGCCTGATTTCCGTTCTACCAAAGCTAAGTGCATTTGTTGTAAACTTGTGGTAACTGTTCCTCCGGCTGTAGTTTGTGATAGTTGCCATGACAAACTTTTACATGCAGAATATATTTCCATTAGTAGTAATCCATTGGGGGGTAGTTATCAAGCCGTCTACTTTTCTGGCTTCGCCGGCCCAATACGCCCGCCTAAGCTCGCCTACCTTCGCCGCCGCGGACCTGAAAAAATACGCCTAAGTTATCAAATAAAGCTGTCAAAAAGCCGCGGGGCGATGAGCAGCGGACTGTGACAGTTATCACTCATCCGATCTCGCTGCCCTTCGGCTTTTTCCCAGCTTTATTGCTAGCCTGTCACTAAGCACTCACACTAAACTACACTGTTCTACCCCCTATACCGGCGCCCCCGGAGCCTCCCGCAACTAAATAAAGTTACTAACCCCTAAACCGCCGCTCCTAGACCCCGCCGCAACTCTTATAAATGTATTAACCCCTAAACCGCCGCTCCTAGACCCTGCCGCAACTCTTATAAATGTATTAACCCCTAAACCGCCGCTCCCGGACACCGCTGCCACCTACAGTATACCTAGTAACCCCTATCCTGCCCCCCCTACACCGTCGCCCTCTATTATAAAATTATTAACCCCTATCCTGCTGATCTCGCACCTCTCCGCAACTAAATAAATAGTTTAACCCCTAAACCGCCGCTCCATGAACCCGCCGCAACCTATATTAAACCTATTAACCCCTATCCTGCCCCCCTACACCGTCGCCACCTATAATAAATTTATTAACCCCTATCCTGCCCCCCACTACGCCGCCGCCACTGTAATAAAATTATTAACCCCTAAACCTAAGTCTAACCCTAACCCTAACGCCCCCCTAACTTAAATATTAATTAAATAAATCTAAATAAATTAACTCTTATTAACTAAATGAATCCTATTTAAAACTAAATACTTACCTTTAAAATAAACCCTAATATAGCTACAATATAAATAATAATTATATTCTAGCTATCTTAGGATTTATTTTTATTTTACAGGTACCTTTCAATTTATTTTAACTAGGTACAATAGCTATTAAATAGTTATTAACTATTTAATAGCTTACCTAGCTAAAATAAAGAGAAATTTACCTGTGAAATAAATCCTAACCTAAGTTACAATTACACCTAACACTACACTATACTTTAATAAATTATTCCTATTTAAAAATAAATACTTACCTGTAAAATAAACCCTAAGATAGCTACAATATAATTAATAATTATATTATAGCTATCTTAGGATTTATATTTATTTTACAGGTAACTTTGTATTTATTTTAGCTAGTTAGAATAGTTATTAAATAGTTATTAACTATTTAATAACTACCTAGCTAAAAGAAATACAAAATTACCTGTAAAATAAATCCTAACTTAAGTTACAATTAAACCTAATACTACACTATCATTAAATTAATTAAATAAACTACCTACAAATAACTACAATTAAATACAATTACATAAACTAACTAAAGTACAAAAAATAAAAAAAGCTAAGTTACAAAAAATAAAAAAATAAGTTACAAACATGTTAAAAATATTACAACAATTTTAAGCTACTTACACCTAATCTAAGCCCCCTAATAAAATAACAAACCCCCCCAAAATAAAAAAATGCCCTACCCTATTCTAAATTAAATAAATTTCAAAGCTCTTTTACCTTACCAGCCCTTAAAAGGGCCATTTGTGGGGGCATGCCCCAAAGAAAACAGCTCTTTTGCCTGTAAAAGAAAAATACAACCCCCCCAACATTAAAACCCACCACCCACATACCCCTAATCTAACCCAAACCCCCCTTACAAAAACCTAACACTAATCCCCTGAAGATCATCCTACCTTGAGTCGTCTTCACTCAGCCGAGCCACCGATGGAACTGAAGAGGACATCCGGAGCGGAAGAAGTTAATCCTCCAAGCGGCGCTGAAGAAATCTTCCATCCGATGAAGTCATCATCCAGGCGGCGCTGAAGAAAAGTCTTCGATCCGGCCGATGTCATCTTCAAAGAGGCGCTGAAGAGGTCTTCTATCCGGGCGAAGTCATCTTCCAAGCCGGGTCTTGAATCTTCCTTCCGCCGACGCGGAACCACCTTCTTCACCGACGGACTACGACGAATGACGGCTCCTTTAAGGGACGTCATCCAAGATGGCGTCCCCTCAATTCCGATTGGCTGATAGGATTCTATCAGCCAATCGGAATTAAGGTAGGAAAATCTGATTGGCTGATGGAATCAGCCAATCAGATTCAAGTTCAATCCGATTGGCTGATCCAATCAGCCAATCAGATTGAGCTCGCATTCTATTGGCTGATCGGAACAGCCAATAGAATGCGAGCTCAATCTGATTGGCTGATTCCATCAGCCAATCAGATTTTTCATACCTTAATTCCGATTGGCTGATAGAATCCTATCAGCCAATCGGAATTGAGGGGACGCCATCTTGGATGACGTCCCTTAAAGGAGCCGTCATTCGTCGTAGTCCGTCGGTGAAGAAGGTGGTTCCGCGTCGGCGGAAGGAAGATTCAAGACCCGGCTTGGAAGATGACTTCGCCCGGATAGAAGACCTCTTCAGCGCCTCTTTGAAGATGACATCGGCCGGATCGAAGACTTTTCTTCAGCGCCGCCTGGATGATGACTTCATCGGATGGAAGATTTCTTCAGCGCCGCTTGGAGGATTAACTTCTTCCGCTCCGGATGTCCTCTTCAGTTCCATCGGTGGCTCGGCTGAGTGAAGACGACTCAAGGTAGGATGATCTTCAGGGGATTAGTGTTAGGTTTTTGTAAGGGGGGTTTGGGTTAGATTAGGGGTATGTGGGTGGTGGGTTTTAATGTTGGGGGGGGTTGTATTTTTCTTTTACAGGCAAAAGAGCTGTTTTCTTTGGGGCATGCCCCCACAAATGGCCCTTTTAAGGGCTGGTAAGGTAAAAGAGCTTTGAAATTTATTTAATTTAGAATAGGGTAGGGCATTTTTTTATTTTGGGGGGGTTTGTTATTTTATTAGGGGGCTTAGATTAGGTGTAAGTAGCTTAAAATTGTTGTAATATTTTTAACATGTTTGTAACTTATTTTTTTATTTTTTGTAACTTAGCTTTTTTTTTTTGTACTTTAGTTAGTTTATGTAATTGTATTTAATTGTAGTTATTTGTAGGTAGTTTATTTAATTAATTTAATGATAGTGTAGTATTAGGTTTAATTGTAACTTAAGTTAGGATTTATTTTACAGGTAATTTTGTATTTCTTTTAGCTAGGTAGTTATTAAATAGTTAATAACTATTTAATAACTATTCTAACTAGCTAAAATAAATACAAAGTTACCTGTAAAATAAATATAAATCCTAAGATAGCTATAATATAATTATTAATTATATTGTAGCTATCTTAGGGTTTATTTTACAGGTAAGTATTTATTTTTAAATAGGAATAATTTATTAAAGTATAGTGTAGTGTTAGGTGTAATTGTAACTTAGGTTTATTTCACAGGTAAATTTCTCTTTATTTTAGCTAGGTAAGCTATTAAATAGTTAATAACTATTTAATAGCTATTGTACCTAGTTAAAATAAATTGAAAGGTACCTGTAAAATAAAAATAAATCCTAAGATAGCTAGAATATAATTATTATTTATATTGTAGCTATATTAGGGTTTATTTTAAAGGTAAGTATTTAGTTTTAAATAGGATTCATTTAGTTAATAAGAGTTAATTTATTTAGATTTATTTAATTAATATTTAAGTTAGGGGGGCGTTAGGGTTAGACTTAGGTTTAGGGGTTAATAATTTTATTACAGTGGCGGCGGCGTAGTAGGGGGCAGGATAGGGGTTAATAAATTTATTATAGGTGGCGACGGTGTAGGGGGGGAAGATTAGGGGTTAATAAATTTATTATAGGTGGCGACGGTGTAGGGGGGGCAGGATAGGGGTTAATACATTTAATATAGGTTGCGGCGGGTTCAGGGAGCGGCGGTTTAGGGGTTAATACATTTATTATAGTTGCGGTGGGCTCCGGGAGCGGCGGTTTAGGGGTTAATATGTATAGAGTAGCTTGCAGTGGGCTCCGGGAGCGGCGGTTTAGGGGGTAATAACTTTATTTAGTTGCGGCGGTGTAGGGGGGGTCAGATTAGTGGTGTTTAGACTCGGGGTACATGTTAGGGTGTTAGGTGTAGACAGCTCCCATAGGAATCAATGGGATGTCTGTCAGCAGCGAACTTGTACTTTCGCTATGGTCAGACTCCCATTGATTCCTATGGGATCCGCCGCCTCCAGGGGTGGCGGATTGAAAACCAGGTACGCTGGGCCGTAAAAGTGCAGAGCGTACCTGCTAGTTTTTTGATAACTAGCAAAAGTAGTGAGAATGTGCCGCACTTGTGTGCGGAACATCTGGAGTGACGTAAGAATCGATCTGTGTCGGACTGAGTCCGGCGGATCGATGCTTACGTCACAAAATTCTACTTTTGCCGGTCTCGAGCCTTTGATAACTAAGGCGAATCAGCCTCGCCACAAATACGCTGCGGAATTCCAGCGTATTTGAGGTTGACGGCTTGATAACTAGGCCCCATTACCTGTTGTTATTCCTTCAACATCTAATGCTCAGGATATTCCTGTTAATGTGAGAGAATTTGTTTCTAATTCTATTCAGAAGGCTTTGTCTGTCATACCACCTTCTAATAAACGTAAAAGGTCTTTTAAAACTTCTCATAAAATTGATGAATTTTTAAATGACCGACAACATTCTGATTTATCTATCTCTTATGAGGATCTATCTGGTTCAGAAGATTCTGCCTCAGATATTGACACTGACAAATCTTCATACTTATTTAAAATGGAGTATATTCGTTCCTTATTGAAAGAGGTGTTGATTTCATTAGATATGGAGGAGACTAGTCCTCTTGATATTAAAACTAGTAAACATTTAAATTCAGTTTTTAAACCTCATGTAGTTATTCCAGAGGTTTTTCCAGTCCCTGATGCTATTTCAAATGTGATTTCTAGGGAATGGAATAGACTGGGTACCTCTTTTAATCCTTCTTCAAGGTTTAAGAAACTGTACCCTTTGCTGTCTGATAGATTGGAGTTTTGGGAAAAGATCCCCAAAGTTGATGGGGCCATCTCTACTCTTGCTAAACGTACTACTATTCCTACGGCAGATAGTATTTCTTTTAAAGATCCTTTAGATAGGAAACTTGAATCTTATCTAAGGAAAGCTTATTTATGTTCAGGTCATCTTCTTAGGCCTGCTATTTATTTGGCTGATGTTGCAGCTGCTTCAACTTTTTGGTTGGAAACCTTAGCACAACAAGTATCAGATCATAATGTGTATAGCATTGTTAAGTTAATTCAACATGCTAATAATTTAATTTGTGATGCCATTTTTTATATCATCAGAATTGATGTCAGATATATGTATTTAGCTATATTAGCTAGAAGAGCTTTATGGCTTAAATCTTGGAATGCTGATATGACTTCTAAATCAACGTTGCTATCTCTCTCTTTCCAAGGTAATAAATTATTTGGTTCTCAGTTGGATTCAATTATTTCAACTGTCACTGGGGGGAAGGGAGCTTTTTTGCCTCAGGATAAAAAATCTAAGGGTAAATTTAAGGCTGCTAACCGTTTTCGTTCCTTTCTACAAAATAAGGAACATAAACCTGATCCTTCCCCTAAGGGAACGGTTTCCAATTGGAAGCCTTCTTCAGTCTGGAATAAATGCAAGCCATTTAAAAGGTCTAAATCAGCCCCCAAGTCCGCATGAAGGTGCGGCCCTCGTTCCAGCTCAGCTGGTAGGGGGCAGACTAAAATTCATCAAGGATGTTTGGATCAATTCAATCCAAAATCATTGGATTCAGAACATTATTTCTCAAGGGTACAGAATAGGTTTCAAAGTAATACCGCCTGTGAGAAGTTTCTTTCTGTGATATCTAAATATTATTAAATGACTTTTGTAAAGCATTATAAGATTTAAGTTTATGTTTGCATACATAATCTCCCACTTATCATGACTTAGATAATGGGAACCTGTATGATTGCATATTTTATTTGATGATTCATGTTTATTAGTCACAGATTGGATAGACTCTCAAGCTGTGTCAGTCTCTAGAGTTTAAGTGTAGAAATGAGTTCCCTATTAGATTGAGAATGTTTCAATAAATTATATTATGGAAGGATATTTGATACCTATTTAGTTAAGAAAAAGTATTGGTGATTCAGTGGGAGATTAATATTTACAGCTTGCATTCAGTACTTTTTTTTAGTTTCGAATTTGATATATGAATAATTACAAGAGTAAGTTTAACTTGTGTTGTTTAGAAGGAGGATAGAGTTCAGCCTTACTGCCGTAGTATCGTTGCAATATATGAGGGAGGATAACATAAGCCAGAAATGATACTTTCAGTTCGTCAGTAATGCATTACTTAAAGTTAGTTTAGGAGCATGCTTTTTACACAATTGTTGGTGCACATACCTTGTAAAGTAAGTTATGAGTAGCGGTAGAGAGGTTGCTTGCCTTGTTTTCCTGGATGAGATCCCAGCGTCTATTGAGTGAGACAGGTGTGCAGCGTTCTGTGTCAACAGAGTCTCACTGATGTCTGGCGTGCTGCGCTGTTGAGGAACAGTGTGAGCGGAATGACGTCAGCGAGAGCAGCGCGTCCCCACTGAGTCTGAGTCGGAGGTAAGCTGCAGAAACTGACAGCTGCTTCAATTAGGAGGATATGAGACTCCTGTTGATTGGAGAATACTCCAATGGTAAAAACAAAAGGAGAGAAAGTTACAAGTCAAATGATAATAAAAGAGGATTATATCCAAAGGATTTTTGGGCTCAAATGAATGAAGTTTGAAGAGGGAGGTTCAAAAGATATCCCCTAAGCACTTCAATAATCAAGCAATGCTTTCTGGGAGATGGAGAGGTTAAATAGGCATTAGAGTGGGGGTGGACATCCTAATTTAAAGGCACAGGTCACAAGCCAAATACTGACACTTTCTCTCACGCATTCCTGTGAACCCAGAAAAGGCTCAGGCTTTCCTGAAGTGTGTTTCAGACCTGGAGGTATCCGGGGTAATTGTGCCAGTTCCTGTTCAGGAACGGGGTCTGGGGTTTTATTCAAATCTGTTCATTGTCCCAAAGAAGGAGAATTCTTTCAGACCAGTTCTGGATCTAAAAATTTTGAACCGTTTCGTGAGAATGCCAACATTCAAAATGGTGACTATAAGGACTATTCTGCCTTTTGTTCAGCAAGGGCATTATATGTCCACAATAGACTTACAGGATGCATATCTTCATATTCCGATTCATCCAGATCACCATCAGTTCCTGAGATTCTCTTTTCTAGACAAGCATTACCAATTTGTTGCTCCTCCTTTTGGCCTAGCGACAGCTCCAAGGATCTTTTCAAAGGTTCTCGGTGCCCTACTCTCTGTAATAAGAGAGCGGGTTATTGCGGTGTTTCCTTATTTGGACGATATCTTGGTACTTGCTCAGTCTTTACGTTCTGCAGAATCTCACACAAATCAACTAGTGTTGTTTCTTCAAAACCATGGTTGGAGGATTAATTTACCAAAAAGTTATTTGACTCCTTAGACAAAGGTAACCTTTATAGGTTTCCAAATAGATTCAGTATCCATGACTTTGTCTCTAACAGACAAGAGATATCTGAAATTGGTTGCAGCTTGTCGGAACCTTCAGTTTCAATCATTCCCTTCAGTAGCTATGTGCATGGAGGTTTTAGGTCTCATGACTGCAGCATCGGACGCGATCCCTTTTGCTCGTTTTCACATGAGACCTCTTCAGCTTTGTATGCTGAATCAATGGTGCAGGGATTATACAAGGATATCACAATTAATATCCTTAAATCCCAATGTTCGACTATCTCTGACTTGGTGGTTAGATCACCATCGTTTAGTTCAGGGGGCCTCTTTTGTTTGTCCAACCTGAACTGTGATCACAACAGATGCGAGTCTTTCAGGTTGGGGAGCTGTCTGGGGATCTCTGACAGCGCAGGGGGGTTGGAAATCTCAAGAGGCGAGATTACCAATCAATATTTTTGAACTCCGTACGATTCTCAGAGCTCTTCAGTTTTGGCCTCTTCTGAAGAGAGAACCGTTTATTTGTTTTCAGACAGACAATGTCACAACCGTGGCATATGTCAATCATCAAGGTGGGACTCACAGTCCTCAAGCTATGAAAGAAGTATCTTGGATACTTGCTTGGACGGAATCCAGCTCCTGTCTAATTTCTGCGGTCCATATCCCAGGTATAGACAATTGGGAAGCGAATTATCTCAGTCACCAGACTTTACATCCGGGAGAGTGGTCTCTTCACCCAGATGTGTTTTTTTCAGATTGTTCAGATGTGGGGTCTTCCAGAAATAGATCTGATGGCTTCTCATCTAAACAGGAAACTTCCCAGGTATCTGTCCAGGTCCAGGGATCCTCAGGCGGAAGCAGTGGATGCGTTGACACTTCCTTGGAGTTATCAACCTGCTTATATCTTTCCGCCTCTAGTTCTTCTTCCAAGAGTGATTTTCAAAATCATAATGGAGCGTTTGTTTGTACTGCTGGTGGCTCCAGCATGGCCACACAGGTTTTGGTATGCGGATCTTGTTCGGATATCCAGTTGCCAACCTTGGCCACTTCCGTTAAGGCCAGACCTTCTGTCTCAAGGCCCTTTTTTCCATCAGGATCTCAAATCATTAAATTTGAAGGTATGGAGATTGAACACTAAGTGCTTAGTCATAGAGGTTTCTCTGACTCAGTGATTAATACTATGTTGCAGGCTCGTAAATCTGTGTCTAGAAAGATTTATTATCGAGTTTGGAAGACTTACATTTCATGGTGTTCTTCTCATAAATTCTCTTGGCATTCTTTTAGAATTCCTAGAATTTTACAGTTTCTTCAGGATGGTTTAGATAAGGGTTTGTCTGCAAGTTCCTTGAAAGGACAAATCTCTGCTCTTTCTGTTCTGTTTCACAGAAAAATTGCTAATCTTCCTGATATTCATTGTTTTGTACAGGATTTGGTTCATATTAAGCTTGTCATTAAATCAATATCTCCTCCTTGGAGTCTAAATTTGGTTTTGAAAGCTTTACAGGCTCCTCCGTTTGAGCCTATGCATTCTCTGGACATTAAATTACTTTCTTGGAAAGTATTGTTCCTTTTGGCCATCTCTTCTGCTAGAAGAGTTTCTGAATTATCTGCTCTTTCTTGTGAGTCTCCTTTTCTGATTTTTCATCAGGATAAGGCGGTCTTGCGGACTTCATTTAAATTTTTACCTAAGGTTGTGAATTCCAACAACATTAGTAGAGAAATTGTTGTCCCTTCATTGTGTCCTAATCCTAAGAATTCTCTGGAGAGATCTTTACATTCTGTGGATGTGGTAAGAGCTTTGAAATATTATGTTGAAGCTACTAAAGATTTCAGAAAGACTTCTAGTCTATTTGTTATCTTTCCTGGTTCTAAGAAAGGTCAGAAGGCTTCTGCCATTTCTTTGGCATTTTGGTTAAAGCTTTTGATTCATCATGCTTATTTGGAGTCGGGTAAATCCCCGCCTCAGAGGATTGCGGCTCATTATACTAGGTCAGTTTCTACTTCCTGGGATTTTAGGAATGAAGCTTCTGTTGATCAGATTTGCAAAGCAGCAACTTGGTCTTCTTTGCATAATTTTACTAAATTCTACCATTTTGATGTTTTTTCTTCTTCAGAAGCAATTTTTGGTAGAAAAGCACTTCAGGCAGCTGTTTCAGTTTGATTCTTCTGCTTATATTTTCATTTTTTTTCATTATAAGATTGTGGATTAATTTTTCAGCGGAATTGGCTGTCTTTATTTTTACCCCTCCCTCTCTAGTGACTCTTGCGTGGAGTGCCACATCTTGGGTATTTGCTATCCCTTACGTCACTAGCTCATGGACTCTTGCCAATTACATGAAAGAAAACATAATTTATGTAAGAATTTACCTGATAAATACATTTCTTTCATATTGGCAAGAGTCCATGAGACCCACCCTTTTTATGGTGGTTAGGATTTTTTTTGTATAAAGCACAATTATTCCAATTCCTTGTTGATGCTTTCGCTCCTTTCTTATCACCCCACTTCTTCGTTATTCGTGAAACTGAATTGTGGGTGTGGTGGGGGTGTATTTATAGGCATTTTGAGGTTTGGGAAACTTTGCCCCTCCTGGTAGGAATGTATATCCCATACGTCACTAGCTCATGGACTCTTGCCAATATGAAAGAAATTAATTTATCAGGTAAATTCTTACATAAATTATGTTTTCTCTAGGTTTATCTAGATCACTTCCAGTTACGCTGCTCATAGGTCAGATCCGGTCTCCACTCCGTTGCATAGGATAGCTCCGGTTTTGGTTGCATACATTGGATTTGGGTCCGAAATAGCTACTAAGGGTTAGCTTTTGTATATTAATATCATGTGAATATATTTGTATCTTGTTCTGGTATTACATTGTTCCGTAATAGCTCCTAAATATTAGCTCCGAAAATCATGTGAATTTGATTGTAGATTACATTTATAACTTTCCCTGTTTTAGTTTGTAATTAACATCAGGATTAGGCAGTATATTTTCTCACTGTCCTTATTGCATTTTAAGTTGATCTGTTTAGTGCTCACAAGATTGTTTGTTTATTTAATGCCAGTAGATTAATATTTGTTATTACTTTTGCCGACATTGATTTTAACATAAATGCAGTATTTTAAAGTAACTTTGTTTCCCTTTTTTGCTGATGTATTTGATGATGTAACATCAGAAGCCTTTTGATTGAATGAGAGGTCAACAAAAAGGGAAGTAGATTAGTGTTGTATTTATCCTATGACTAAGTGCCTACGGGCCCGAAACGCGTAAGGATTGTTTTTACTTTCTTTTTTCTGTCCTCCATGCGTTGGAGTGTGCAATTTTAAATAACTTAATAAAGTCTTGAAATTTTATTTAACTTTCCCTTGAGTGCTGCCCTTTTGCTTTTTTTTATCTAGGAGATCACCCTGGGAAGAAGAACCAGAGGACACAGATAAGCAAGCTGAAATGACCAATAAGCCACTAGAGCATCCACAAACGCTGCCTGAGGATCCCTGGACCTCAAACAAACAAGAAGCCCTCAGATCTATATCTGGGAGACCCAAAGATCCGCACTTTGACTGAACACATCTTGATGAAGAGAACACTCCTCTGGATGTATATGACGACTGAGAAAGTTTGCTTGCCAGTTGTTTATTCCTGGAATATGAATCTCAGAAATTAGACAGGATGTTATTTCTGCCCAAGAGAGAATTTGCCCCACTTCCCTCATGGCTAGGGGACTGTGAGTTCTACCCTGATGGTTGACATAAGCCACTGCTGTGACATTGTCTGTTTGGAAAAAGGAGATAAGACTCCCTTTTCAACAGGGGCCAAGCCTGAAGAGCCCTTAAAATAGCACAGAGTTCCAGAACATTTATTGGCAACATTGCCTCTCGAGGATCCCAAACGCTCTGTGGTCTCAGGGACCCCTAAACAGCTTCCCAACCTGAAAGACGACTTGCATCTGTAGTGCTCACAGTCCAGGTAGGACGAGCAAAAGAAGCCCTCTGAATAATGAATAGATGATCCAGCCCCCAAGTCAGAGACTGACTTGTACTGGGATTCAGATAAATCTTTTAAGATAGTGGAATATGATCCCTGCACCACTGACAAATCAATTAAAGCTGTAGATGTCTCGTGAAAATGAGCAAAAGGAATTGAATCTGACACTGCATTCATGAGCCCAAAAACTTCCATACAAAGAGCAACTGAGGGAAAGCAGAGGGACTGACACCAATTTTAAAAGGGACATTCTAGTCCAAAATAAACTTTCATGATTCAGATAGGGCATGCAATTTTAAAAAAACTTTCCAATTTACTTTTTTCCAGCAATTTTGCTTTGTTCTCTTGGTATTTTTAGTTGAAGGCTAAACCTAGGAGGCTCATATGCTAATTTCTTAGACCTTGAAGGCCGCCTCTTATCTGAATGCATTTTTTGACAGTTTTTCACCACTAGAGGGTGTTAGTTCATGTGTGTCATATAGATAACATTGTGCCCATGCATGTGGAGTTACCTAGGAGCCAGAACTGATTGACCAAAATGCAAGTCTGTCAAAAGAACTGAAATAAGGGGGCAGTTTGCAGAGGCTTCGATACAAGGCAGTCACATAAGTTTTTATGTAAAACTAGGGAATGGGTAATAAAGGGATTATCTATCTTTTAAAACAATAAATAGTCTGGTGTAGACTGTCCCTTTAACCTTCTCTGCACTGTTAGCTAAAGACTCATGGAGACTGAATCTATTTGAAAACCAAAAAAAGTCACACTTGTTTGGGGAACCAAAGAACTCTTTGGTAAACTGATCCTCCAGCCATATTGTTGAAGAAACAACAACAGTCTGTTGGTGTGAGATTCTTCTAAAGGTGAAGATGGAGCTTGAAAAAATATATATCATTCAGGTAGGGAAACACTGCAATACCCTGAGACCTGATCACACACAAAAGGGCACCCAGAAACTTTGTGAAAATTCTTGGAGCTGTAGTCAGACCAAATGGTAGAGCAACAAACTGAAAATGCTTGTCTAGAAATGCAAACCTTAGAAACTGAAAATATTCCCTAGGAATTGGAACATGAAGATAAACATCCTTCAAATCTATTGTGGATATAAACTGACCTTGCTGAACAAAAGGCAGAATAGTCAGAATAGTTTCAATTTTGAAAGAAGGAATTCTGACAAACTTGTTCAAAGATCCAGGGCTGGTCTGAAAGTGCCTTCCTTTTTTGGAACAATGCAGAGATTTGAATAAAATCCCATCCCCTATTACTGCAAAGGAACTGGCACAATAACTCCCATTGTTTCCAGATCTGAAACGGACTGAAAAAATGCCTGAGACTTTAAGGGATTCAGTGGAACATTAGACAGAACAAACCTTCCTCTGGGAGGCCTTGTTCTGAATCCTATTTGATAACCCTAGGAAACTATATTCAGAACTTAGTGATCTGGAACAGACTGGAACCAATCCTCCTGAAAAAGGCATAACCTGCCCCAACAAGAGCATCTGGATCGGGGGCTGTATCTTCATGTAGTCTTGGTAGTACTGGTAGGTTTCTTAGCATGCTTTGTCTTTTTCCATGTACAACTAGGTCTCCAGACTGAACCAGAAGTGCCTTGCTTCTGAGCAGAGGAGACAACTCTCTGTTCCTTATTTTTACGAAAGGAACAATGACAATTGGAAGTTTTAGACTTTCTCTTAGACTTCTTGTCCTGAGGAAGAAAAGTCCCTTTACCTTCCAGTAACAGTAGAAATAATAGAATCTAAATCAGAACCAAACAAACAATTTCTTTCCTTGAAAAGAAAGAAATAACAGTCTGGATTTAAACACCATGTCAGCAGACCAAGATTTAAGCCCAAGGCTCTCCTGGCAAGAACTGCCAAGGTCATGCATTTAACATTGATTTTCATGATATCAAATACAGCATCACAAATAATGGAATTGGCATTTTTAAGTAAACCCAAAAGATCTTCACGTGCAAAATAATTAGAACACTTTTCTGAAAGACTAGATAACCAGTAAGATGAGGTCGCAGCCAAATCAACAATAGCAATAGCCAGCATAAGCAAATACCCTGCTTGTAAAAAAGGCCCTTCTATAAAAGGACTCTAATTTACTATCCAAATGGTCTTTAAAAGAAGTATTACCTTCTAAAGGGATAGTAGTACGCTTAGCCAAAGTGAAAATAGCCCCATTAACCTTATCAACAGTCTCCCACAATTTAGCGTTAGCAGCAGGTAAAGGATATAACTTTTTAAACCTTGCAGAAGGATTAAAGGAGTTATCTGGTTTAGACAATTCCCTAGAAACCATATCAGAAACAGCTTCAGGGATATGAAAAACCTCACTGAGCTTAGCAACAGTCTTAAAAAACTGAATTTAAACGATTACAAGGCTTATCCTCAGAAACCTTCAAATTTTAAACCCCCAAAGTAAGTAAGACCTCTTTCAAAAGAGAATGAATATGATTAATTTTAAATTAAAAAAGAGGGTGTATCAAGTTCAACATCAGAGGAGGACCCCTCATCATCTGAGGAAACTTTACCTACTGAAGAAACAACAGCATCCCAGGGGCCATATTACTAGTAGAAGGTTAAATCTGAACTGACCTTTTATGCTTACTTTAAGGCGGGAGAGCAGCCAGCACCTCAGAGATAGCAGATTTGATTAATTCTTTCACTCCTGAGATATAACTGAAGAACTCTCCTGAAAAGAACAGACAGAGGGAGCAGCAATACTCAAAGAAGCAGCATTAGGTTGGTCTGAATGCATCAACATAGATAAACACGGGTCAAATAAATAAGCTGGAGGAACAACATCAGCTTTTTTACAATAAACACACTTAATAGTAGGAAGGTGTTCAGGAGACTCAGCTTCTAAGATAGATTTAGGGACAGAATCAGAATCCATTATAGCATTGAGAAAAGCAAAGCAAAAATAATTATATCCCTTTAGAAAAAAACTCTTGAGGAATGGAAAAAAACGTACCTCCTCCTAAAGTCACTTAAAAGGACTTGCGATTATAAGGCACGCTAAGCCAAACTGCCAAAGAAAGGAGACAAAAAAAACATCACATCTGAAGGCCAGATAACGCTCAGTGGAATTGAATAACACGCATTAAAAAACTGACAGTTAAGAAAAGGATTAGCGAGCCAAACCTGCCATGTGCAAAACAGACATATGTGCGCTAAGCCGACGAGCACAAACCAAAGCATGAAAAGAATAAACAATACAAAGTGAGCCGATGGGCGCAATCCCGACATGCGTTAAGCTAACACACGCTATCCTGAGGCACGTAGATCCAAATAATAATACCAACAGACACTCATCAACCAGTAGAAAGCCAAACCAGTACTGAAACATATCAGCAGTGGTTATGGAATAGAAGTATATTGTAGATCCATAGAAGGAGGCAAAAGTCAAGTCCTTGTGACCAATTATGGAGGGTCTGTAACAGATCTCCCATGAGGTGAACAAAAAGTCACAAACCAGACGGGGGGCGGGTCCGAACACCGACCAAGATGGCTGCTTTTAATTTTAGCTGACTCCGGGAGCTGATAGATCCGTTGCCTATCGCTTCTTAAACCTATAATCCAAGCCTAGAATTACAACTATCTTATTGAGTAATATCTGAAGAACGGATTTTTGTGTTTTTTTCACTTTGATTCAAGCTAAGCAGACCGGAATAGATGAGGAACGCAGCGGAGGCCTAGCAACAGACCTGGCTCCTCATTTACCCTCCCTGAGTCCTGATATCTCAGGAATAACAGCCGTGTGTGCTGTCCGGTTCTATTGTGGATTGCAATTTCTCTGAACAATTTATGCGGCATAGATTGAGAGTCTAATTACTGCAAGATATTACTCTTTACTTGTGACTAAGCTTGAAGGGGAATCACATACAAAACGTTTCATAAATGGAGGCAATAGATAAGTGGGAAACCAAAATGATGCAGCTTGTACGTGATCACTTTCGGACATTAGAGGAAGATTTGTGTGAGCTATTTATTAAACCTGCAATCAAGACAGCCCCGCCAAGGGAAAACTACTTTGATGACAAACCTTCCTGGTCAGACTTAGCTAACACAGAGGCTTCTAACCTTAACAATCTAAAAGGAAGTTACTGGCGAACACATATAGAGCCAGAACCAGCCTGGGAGTGTGATCAAAAGACCTGGGCAGACAAGGAGGCTTTGGTGACCGACCTATTAAGGGCACATAGCTATCAGCAGATTTTGCCCCAATTAAAGATGGAAGACTCAGCTGCCTTGATAGTACCAACAAAGTTCCCTCTGGACACCCGATCGGCACAGGCGGAAGGATATGAGCACCAGAGTGAGGCTCCTGCAGGAGTAGCGATACCGGAGATCCCTGACACTCATCAGTTTGTGACAGACGACAGAGATCGGAAAGGCGGTAAGCTGCTCTCTAATCGTAGCTGTGGGGTCCTAGTGACAGTCATACTGTCTACTTTGAAGTCACAGACGTCTTCATCTCTCAGAACTCTCATGATGGTGAACGGAAACTCCTGTCACTGTAAGATCCTGGAACTTTACAAGACGCTGGTTCTCACCTATAGACTTTTGCTGCAGAGATCGGTTATGTCTCCCAATAGAGCAGGAGTGGGCTAATTTTTCCATCCATGGGGTTAATTTCAGTTACCTATCACTTATCAGGAGCCGGTAACTATATGCCATAACCCCTATGATTAAACGGACTCTTTAGATGTCTACTTGGACTGATGCAGGACATCGAGAAATGTGCCCTTTGGCTCTATCATCTTCTGTAGGATTAGCAGTTATTGCCCCCTTGTTTACTATAAGCTTAATGTTTTGGATAATACTGCCCTTAATATCAGCCCATATTTAGTGCTTATTTTTTTTTTAGGCCCAAACTATCTTAATTGTGTTGCATTATATGCATGTTGGGATTGTATCTGACAAAGAAACTGTGCATAATTCTGTCATGACAATGTATTTAATACTCTTAGCTGCGACTCCCTAGTATAAACCAGTCATTTTGTTCTGCATCTAATAACAGCTCTCTATGGAGTCTCATAGGTTCCCATTCTGGATTATGTATTAATTATATATTGTACAATGCATTGCATATTCCTCCCATAGGATTTCATTGTATATAGCAAATTTTGTGTACAGGCTGAAGTTTTTTTTTATTTTTAGTTACTTAGTACTCACTGAACATGGTCACCTACCCTTAAATTTAGGAAGAGCTATTAATACTCCTTGCTATAGGTATGTGTTCACCTTTATTTTGTAGCCAACCCATCTAGGTATTTGCATATATATATATTTAGAAGATCTCATTTTGGGGTTAGGTCCTTATCCCTTTTCCCTATGCTACTCAGATGGTTAACTGGAATAAAGTATTGAGACTGTGCTGCTAGCGGCCGTAACGGCACAGCCCAATGTATAATACTATTGAGCTTCTCTCCCATGTAGCTATAGATGGTAGGTTAATAGGTTTGTGTTAATCTTCTCTCAGACTATGCAATACTAGATCCATGATCACCCCACCTACTAGACACAATCAGAGGAGTATATTTAGGGACTTTGGATTGATAATGTACCATGAAGCACAATCTTTCTTTGTTAGGGCAGAAAGAGATCACCCTTGCTGCTAATCTATAGTAGTTTTCTGTATAATTACCTATTATTATGCTATCCTACAGGTACGGATTTATTTACATACTATTGAGCCCCCAACCTTGCTCTAAACTTTGTCTAACTAACCATGTCAATGTGCGGACACCTAACGCCCCTCCTAGATACTTTCTTGAGGAATTGATTGCCTATATATTAGTTGAAAGTCAGGCCTTAATAAAAAACAAAAAAACCAACAAAAAAAAAAAAAACAGCTGAGAACAAGCATCCTTTAGAATTCCCTCTAAGGTATTATATGCCCTAGTTTGGCATGGCCTCTTAGCTATTTTCCCCCTTCTTACCTTATTTCATATATGTGATACAAAGGATTTTATTTTGCTACACTATTTCCTTGATATTATACTTAGACTCAAAGTTGGTTATCATATACTTGAAGTTAATTATCTATGCGCATTTTCTACATACTTATAAGTAAAAAAATAAATAAAATAATAATTAATAAAGATCACAGGCTGGGACCCAAGAGTGGCCTCTTACAGGGTCCAATCATCCTCTTTAGCTTTACATATTCCCTATAATATTGAGAGGTCCAAGAGAGGCCTCATGGTTCACTCTGAGGATATAGTTGAATAGGCGCACTCTATATATTTAGACCATGCAAATATCTTGTAACTGCCTTTTTTCCTTTTTTGTTTATTGTTCGAGTTTGATTATTGATTGCATGTCTTGCCACAATCTTTATGTTCATTTGGCTTTGATATTTTAACATTGTATGCCTTAAAATGAATCTTAATAAAAATATTTAAATTTGAAAAAAAAAAAAAAGTCACAAACCATACCCCATATACATCACGCTGTTAAGCACTGTACTCTGAGGGGAAACCAGACCTCAATATTGTAGAATCAAATGCATATCTTCATTCTTCAACAACCTCCAGCGGAGGCAAAGTAAAGACTGGGGTAATTGTGGGGTGGGAGGGGTTTTATAGAGCTCTTGGGGTTTGGGAATCTTTGCCTTCTCCAAAGGTTGAGTAATTCCCAGGAGTAATTGATTGTGTACTTTAACCACCTGTATGAAAGAAAGAACATTTTATCCTATGTAGCAGAACATAAAAATGTAAAATATTTATTTAATACTTACTTCGGTTTGACTCTGTAGGTTGAACACCGTGTCAGGTTAGCGCACAAGCGATAGGTGTTAGTTTTTTTAAATGTGCGCTCTCCAAAGTCTTTGGGGAGAAGTTAACACGGTCGCGATATCTGAAGTCATATAGTTAATGTAAGTCGGGTTTCGTTTGCGTGCTATTTACTTGTAATACAAGTAGACTTGTGCGTGGCGGAAAAATTTGTTTTGGTTCGTTTCGGATCGATTCGGATGTTTTTGAATTTCGTTTTCAGATCGATTCAAATTTGGCAAAGCAAATAAAAAAAGCGTGTCAGAAGAGGCTGTCTATAGTGCCTTAGAAACTGGTAGAAATTTAGAGGTTTAAAGGTTATAAAGTATATTAATAGACTGTCTCTTTATGTACATTCAGCCACTTACTCCGTAGAGCTTGCTATAATTGTTTTTCAGAACAGCAGCTCTTTTTTTTTACATTAAATAATAAATATACAAAATGATGTCCGAACATCAGGTTATGCTGCCCTATCCTGAAGGGAGGTTTTGAGAACTTATAGCCTAAATACCAAAATCACAGGCTTAGGGTGGCCGTTTTAATTTAATGACTGTTGGGATCAGTCAATCGCTATGAGCTTGAGATAGACCCTTAGGGATGACCATAATTATGCCATAATGATAATGTGACATATTAAAGAAGAATTGGTTCTAAAGACTTTATATATAGATGACCGGACCAGGCGTTACATGGGGACAATATAACCCCCTAAGACATATTCCTGGAGGCACTTTGAGTTATTACAGAGTTTTGTTTTTTTCATTTATCCTGAGTGGCTATTCCATCCATTATTGGGATTATATATTGTTTGTAGATTTGTAGTTACACTGAATCACCTATTTAAAGGTTTACAATGTGGTAATGATGCTTTTAGATATATATATATATATATACACACACATATATATATATATATATATATAAACATATATATATATATATATATATATATATATATATATACAAAAGAGAGTGAGTGCACAGAAAGGAAAACTGCAGGTAATCAAGATTGAAGCAGAAAGGGCCGTGTCGGTGCCTCTCCCGACACAGATTAGTACAATCAAATACGAAAAGTTTGCAGTACAAATACAGCAATACAAAAAAGTCCCTTATAAACAATCTTCAAACACAGTGAGGTGTTGTAAAGATAGTATCATTGGCACATTGAAAGCACTTGAACGGAGCGATAATAAAATTCATACCTTTATTTTCTCATGTAGCAAACACATACAGCTTTCACAAACATAGTGATTACCAGGAGGCACAGGTGCTAGCGGAGTGTGACATCATCTGATGCGTTTCACGCCTTTCTGGCGCTTTGTCAAAGATGTGTATTGGGAGGTGTACTGGCTACTTATAATCCTGTTGGATTATGTGCCTCCCCCCCCTACAAACATGTCACCAATATTTGCATACCTCAGTGTTTTATAACCAATACAACATATATTTAAACAATCTTAAAAACACTATCGGCTAGATTTAGAGTTCTGCAGCCAAAGGGGTGCGTTAGCTACGCGTGCTTTCCCCCCCCCCCCGCACCTTTTAAATACCGCTGGTATTTAGAGTTCACAGAAGGGCTGCGTTAGGCTCCAAAAAGGGAGCATATAGCAAAATTTACCGCCACTGCAACTCTAAATACCAGCGGTGCTTACGGACGCGGCCAGCATCAAAAACGTGCTCGTGCACGATTTCCCCATAGGAAACAATGGGGCAGTTTGAGCTGAAAAAAAAACCTAACACCTGCAAAAAAGCAGCGTTCAGCTCCTAACGCAGCCCCATTGTTTCCTATGGGGAAACAGTTTCTAAGTCTGCACCTAACACCCTAACATGAACCCCGAGTCTAAACACCCCTAACCTTACACTTATTAACCCCTAATCTGCCGCCCCTGCTATCGCTGACCCCTGCATATTATTTTTAACCCCTAATCTGCCGCTCCGTACACCGCCGCAACCTATGTTATCCCTATGTACCCCTAATCTGCTGCCCCTAACACCGCCGACCCCTATATTATATTTATTAACCCCTAATCTGCCCCCAACGTCGCCGCTACCTTACCTACACTTATTAACCCCTAATCTGCCGACCGGACCTCACCGCTACTCTAATAAAGTTATTAACCCCTAATCCGCCTCACTCCCGCCTCAATAACCCTATAATAAATATTATTAACCCCTAATCTGCCCTCCCTAACATCACCGACACCTAACTTCAAGTATTAACCCCTAATCTGCCGACCGGACCTCGCCGCTACTCTATTAAATTTATTAACCCCTAAAGCTAAGTCTAACCCTAACACCCCCCTAAGTTAAATATAATTTTTATCTAACAAAATAAATCTTATTAAATAAATTATTCCTATTTAAAGCTAAATACTTACCTGTAAAATAAACCCTAATATAGCTACAATATAAATAATAATTATATTGTAGCTATTTTAGGATTAATATTTATTTTACAGGCAACTTTGTATTTATTTTAACCAGGTACAATAGCTATTAAATAGTTAATAACTATTTAATAACTACCTAGTTAAAATAATTACAAAATTACCTGTAAAATAAATCCTAACCTAAGTTACAATTAAACCTAACACTACACTATCAATAAATAAATTAATTAAATAAACTACCTACAATTACCTACAATTAAACCTAACACTACACTATCAATAAATTAATTACATAAAATACCTAGAAATAAATACAATTAAATAAACTAACTAAGTTACAAAAAATAAAAAAGAACTAAGTTACAAAAAATAAAAAAATAAGTTACAAACATTAGAAAAAGATTACAAATTTAAGCTAATTACACCTACTCTAAGCCCCCTAATAAAATAACAAAGCCCCCCAAAATAAAAATAGAAAAGCTCTTTTACCTTACCAGCCCTTAAAAGGGCCTTTTGCGGGGCATGCCCCAAAGAATTCAGCTCTTTTGCCTGTAAAAAAACCATACAATACCCCCCCAACATTACAACCCACCACCCACATACCCCTAATCTAACCCAAACCCCCCTTAAATAAACCTAACACTAAGCCCCTGAAGATCTCCCTACCTTGTGTCGTCTTCACCCAACCGGGCACCGATGGACCAAAAGAAGACATCCGGAGCGGCAGAAGTCTTCATCCTATCCGGGCAGAAGAGGACATCCGGACCGGTAGACATCTTCATCCAAGCAGCATCTTCTATCTTCATCCATCCGGAGTGGAGCGGAGCCATCTTCTTCCAGCCGACGCGGATCCATCCTCTTCTACCGACGCCTACTCGCCGAATGACGGTTCCTTTAAATGACGTCATCCAAGATGGCGTCCCTCGAATTCCGATTCAGAATTTTCCTACCTTAATTCCGATTGGCTGATGGAATCCTATCAGCCAATCAGAATTTGAGGGACGCCATCTTGGATGACGTCATTTAAAGGAACCGTCATTCGGAGAGTAGGCGTCGGTAGAAGAGGATGGATCCGCGTCGGCTGGAAGAAGATGGCTCCGCTCCGGATGGATGAAGATAGAAGATGCCGCTTGGATGAAGATGTCTACCGGTCTGGATGTCCTCTTCTGCCCGGATAGGATGAAGACTTCTGCCGCTCCGGATGTCTTCTTTTGGTCCATCGGTGCCTGGTTGGGTGAAGATGACACAAGGTAGGGAGATCTTCAGGGGCTTAGTGTTAGGTTTATTTAAGGGGGGTTTGGGTTAGATTAGGGGTATGTGGGTGGTGGGTTGTAATGTGGGGGGGGTATTGTATTTTTTTTTACAGGCAAAAGAGCTGAATTCTTTGGGGCATGCCCCGCAAAAGGCCCTTTTAAGGGCTGGTAAGGTAAAAGAGCTTTTCTATTTTTATTTTAGAATAGGGTAGGGCATTTTTTTATTTTGGGGGGCTTTGTTATTTTATTAGGGGGCTTAGAGTAGGTGTAATTAGCTTAAAATTGTTGTAATCTTTTTCTAATGTTTGTAACTTATTTTTTTATTTTTTGTAACTTAGTTCTTTTTTATACTTTAGTTAGTTTATTTAATTATATTTATTTGTAGGTATTTTATGTAATTCATTTATTGATAGTGTAGTGTTAGGTTTAATTGTAGGTAATTGTAGGTAGTTTATTTAATTAATTTATTTATTGATAGTGTAGTATTAGGTTTAATTGTAACTTAGGTTAGGATTTATTTTACAGGTAATTTTGTAATTATTTTAACTAGGTAGTTATTAAATAGTTATTAACTATTTAATAGCTATTGTACCTGGTTAAAATAAATACAAAGTTGCCTGTAAAATAAATATGAATCCTAAAATAGCTACAATATGATTATTATTTATATTGTAGCTATATTAGGGTTTATTTTACAGGTAAGTATTTAGCTTTAAATAGGAATAATTTATTTAATAAGATTTATTTCGTTAGATAAAAATTATATTTAACTTAGGGGGGTGTTAGGGTTAGAGTTCAAATGAATGTATATCTATCAGCGACACAATAATACCATACAAGCTATATCTGATATAGGCGGAGTCTCCCAACCAGACTCCAAAAGTTAAGAGTAAAAAGAAATGCCAAGATACAGCGCTACACTACCCTCAGATGAGGGTTGGGTTGCTAAAGATGGTGTCCACGACTAGGAATGTGTATACATAAAGGTTAATATATAATATTGTGTTACACAAAGAATATATATAAAACCATGTGAAAAAGTACTTAAAAGGTAAAAGATTAAAAACAAAATATATATATATAGGATGTGATATTAAAATGTATTAAACAAACATTTTATTAACATAAACTGACAGTTAAAAATACAGTTAAAAATAGATTCAACAATCTAATGGATTGCCCCATACAATGTCCAATAAGTTATGTCCTATGTAACATACAAGTGTTTAAGTCCCATACCAAAATGTCCAAAGCAAAGGTTAATATCCAAAAAAAATAAAAATAAAAATGATAATATGTCCAAAGTTGGTGTAAAAATCAAAAAGGTGAAAAAATGTAAAAAATATATTAAATATTTTATGAAAAGATGAAAAAATGAATAAAAATATATAAAAAATATATGAGTTGTGATCAGCAACCCATATGGAAGGAATATAATATATGTGATAGTGAATAATTCTCGTGAGGTGTACACCTAAAAAGTGTGTATAAAAATGTGTGTATATAAAAGGGTGTGGTAAAAAATGTGTCATAAAAAATGTGTCATAAAAAAGGATTCAAAATCCTGGTGAAATAAATAAAGTCCAAATTGCTCCAAAAAAATGTGTATATAATTCCAAGTATTCCAAATGTGAGTGTAGAAAGTGCTGGGTTGATGTTCCTCTTCTTAAAAGGTTATCAAATGTAATGGGATATCCTCCTGTACCTAAAAAAGTGTACAGAAAATAGACATAGTGCAATAAAATCACTTTAGAATGACAACAACAGTATTCTACTCACCAGATATATTCTGAGCTGCAATACCAGTGTATAGCCAACGCGTTTCGGTCCTCAGAGACCTTTCTCAAGAAGGTAATCTTTTACCTTTTAAGTACTTTTTCACATGGTTTTATATATATTCTTTGTGTAACACAATATTATATATTAACCTTTATGTATACACATTCCTAGTCGTGGACACCATCTTTAGCAACCCAACCCTCATCTGAGGGTAGTGTAGCGGTGTTAGGGTTAGACTTAGCTTTAGGGGTTAATAAATTTAATAGAGTAGCTGTGAGGTCCGGTCGGCAGATTAGGGGTTAATAATTGAAGTTAGGTGTCGGTGATGTTAGGGAGGGCAGATTACGGGTTAATAATATTTATTATAGGGTTATTGAGGCGGGAGTGAGGCGGATTAGGGGTTAATAACTTTATTATAGTAGCGGTGAGGTCCGGTCGGCAGATTAGGGGTTAATAAGTGTAGGTAGGTGGCGGCGACGTTGGGGGCGGCAGATTAGGGGTTAATAAATATAATATAGGGGTCGGCGGTGTTAGGGGCAGCATATTAGGGGTACATAGGGATAACGTAGGTGGCGGCGGTGTGCGGTTGGCAGATTAGGGGTTAAAAATTTTTATTAGAGTGGCAGCGATGTGGGGGGGCCTCGGTTTAGGGGTACATAGGTAGTTTATGGGTGTTAGTGTACTTTAGAGCACAGTAGTCAAGAGCTTTATGAACCGGCGTTAGCCCAGAAAGCTCTTAACTCCTGGCTTTTTGCTGTGGCTGGAGTCTTGTTGTTAGATTTCTAACGCTCACTTCAGCCAAGACTCTAAATACCGGCGTTAGGCAGATCCCATTGAAAAGCTAGGATACGCAAATGGCGTAGGGGGATCTGCGGTATGGAAAAGTCGCGGCTGGAAAGTGAGCATTAGACCCTTACCTACAAGACTCTAAATACCAGCGGTAGCCCAAAACCAGCGTTAGGAGCCCCTAACGCTGGTTTTGACGGCTAATGCCAAACTCTAAATCTAGGCGTTAATATGCCGAAGCCTAACTGACAACTAAAGAATAGCACACCCATAGAGGATGTTTCAATCTAATGTTAGTTACAAAAGTAACATGGGGCTGGCTGAGCGATATTATTTATCGATACAGAGAGATAGTACCTAACTTATTATATTTGTTAAAAATCATCTTTTAAAAGTGACTCAGGGTATGTAATTCTCTCTAAGATGTATAAGAACTTTCTTTTAAATTTCTAATTAACATTACTAAGTTGTCACTCCAGTTACTGGTCATCAAAAGAAAAAGCCGTCAGTATGGTTACAGCATAATGGCTTAAAAACAAACTGTACTCCACACCGGAAGTCTATATACATAACCTAAGTATTCAAAACCCATTTATTATCTACATTGCTAAACAAATATTTATTTTAATAAGACCTTGTGGACAACAAGAGTAGTGTGTCCACTAGTCTACAATCTACAATTAGATTAATACATGGGCTTCTTCTGATTTATCTTAAATTTTATCATTTCTAGTCAAGTAGTTTTTATTATACTAAGGTATTAGAGCTTTGGACTATAACATATAGGGGCCCATTTATCATGCTCCGAACGGAGCTTGTGGGCCCGTGTTTCTGGCGAGTCTTCAGACTTGTCAGAAACACCAGTTATGAAGCAGCGGTCTAAAGACCACTGCTCCATAACGCTGTCCCCCTGCTCTGAGCAGGCGGACAGGAATCGCCGGAAATCAACCCGATCGAGTACGATCGGGTTGATTGACACCCCCTGCTGGCGGCCGATTGGCGGCGAGTCTATAGGGGGCGGCGTTGCACCTGCAGCTCTTGTGAGCTGCTGGTGCAATGCTGAATATGGAGAGCGTATTGCTCTCCGCATTCAACGAGGTCTTGCGGACCTGATCCGCACTGTCGGATCAGGTCCGCAAGACCTGTGATAAATAGGCCCCATAGAATGAATTATTCCATTTGTTTTTATTATATTTTAGGAGCGTATCTAGAAGAGAGTTGGGGAATAGATGTAATATGTATTTGTCAATGAAAAAATTCTGAGTCAAATCTGAAAAAAATCTCATATCATTTTCCTTGATAGAGATCTATATCCCATCTGGAATTTATTCCTTTGGGTTCTTTTGTTCCCAAATTGAATATCCATTTGGCTTCTCTGTCTAGCAAATTTCTATATCTATCGCCTCCTCTATTGTCTGAGGGTATAAAGTAAATTGCTTGAAATTTGAACGCCTTATTTTTTTCTAAAGTATTTGCATGTTTAAAGTAATGTTTGGCAATCTGAGTTTTTGGTGGATCTCTTTCGAGTGATGTAAGGTGTTCACGTATCCTGTCCTTAAGAAAACGACTTGTACACCCTGTATACTGTTGTCTGCAGATTTGACAAGTAATTAAATAAACAATGTATTGGAGCAACAATCTAACCTATGGCTAATTTTATAGCTTGTGTTTGTAGTTGAGGAGGTGAAAGTATCACCTATAATACAATGTTGACATACATTGCAAGGATGTTTGCCACATTTAAAGAAACCTTTTTTACATGGCCATGTTTCTTTTGACCTTTTTATAGAGTTTGTATAGACATATTGGGTTACCTTGCTACCTATTGTTGGAGCTTTTCTAGATACAAATGTAATGCCACTCGATAGGCATTCCTTTAATTTGTCATCCAGCATAAGAATTTCTAAATTTCTATTTACAATATTTTTGATTTGGTTGAATTGATTACTGTATTGAGTAACAAAGACTGTACTATTTTCACTATAGCCTACAGGATCTTTTTTATGTGTTTTGTTTTCGGATACTTTTTTCAGTAGATCCTTACGTTTAATTTTGGCTACTTCAGTTCTAAGAGTCATAAGTGTTTTCTTATCATAACCTCTTTGTGTTAGTCTTTGCACTAGTGAATGGGTGAAGTAATCCTTATCATCTGTACATATCCTCCTAATCCTTATTATAATTGGCCTTTTGGTATCCCTCTTTTGGTATGTTGGGGATGGCAGGAATCAGCCCTTAAGATAGTGTTCCCAGATATATCCTGTAGCGGTACTCCGCTAGGGAGGGTCTCCCTTCCTCTGTCCAAACCCAGGGGTGGCCACCGGATAGTGGGACCAGAGATATAGTTGCTGAGACCGAGGTCAAGCCAGCGGCTGTATCTCCCCCAGCTGGGTTGGTCTCAGTGGACTCCCAGTCAGGTAGCGTCTTCTCTGCCCTGCAGCTCTTTCCTGGCAGGTATCGTCCCCTCTGCCTGTCTGCATCTAGGCAGGAATAAATCCCTCTGCCTCACTGCACACTTCCAGCAGGTAGCATCCCCTCTGGTTTCTTCTAGGCAGGAATAGATCCCTCTGCCTTGCTGCTCCTGACAGGCAGATAACATCCCCTCTGCCACACTCCTTTCTCCAGGTAGGTATTGATTCCTTTCCCTGCACTGTCTTTAAAAAGACAATTGGGGCTCACAAGGCCAGCTCTATGCATACAGGCCCTCAGACTCTGTAGCAGGTCTCTTGCAAGAAGAGGTGCAGCCAGAATGCAGGACCAGAACTTCTGCTATTGGTATACCTGAAAGAATCAGACAGGACTACCTGTTGCAGAAGGAACTACTACTAATGCTTTATTTCACTCAGGACTAGCTTTTACAAACACACTAGTAAGCCTATGGTGACACACACTCCTTAAAATAAGCATAGAGAAACATATAGGAAACAATATAATAAAGCAATATAACTTTGCCAACAGGATGGAGCATTTAGGTAGTTCTAAACAGTAAAAATAACATTTATCTGTTGGTATTTTCGCCTATGCAAATATATGCAAATTAGCCATTCCTTCTCCTGTGTCCATTTTGGTGGTGAGCTTGCAACCAATAGATGGCACTGTTATGATGTTTTTGGGACAGTTCAACCAATAGATGGCACTGTGTCACACATTGTCCATGTATGTGACTAGGGAACCGTCACATATCCTTTCTGTAAAGTTCTGTGCATATTTTGCCTTTTTCAGCTTTTAAGGTAATGTCTAGATAGTTCACTTTTATTTTGTCAACCTGAAATATGAATTTTAGATTTAGGTCATTATTATTGAGAAATATTATAAATTCCTCAAATTTGTTCATTGGTTCCCTGCCAGATAAACAGAAGATTGTCTATATATCTGGCATAGAACTCAATGCATTTACTAAATCTATTTTCTTGACCAAATATATACGTTGCCTCAAACCATCCTAAGAATAAATTGGCATACGAGGGGGCAAACTTTGCCCCCATCGCAGTCCCGCATGTCTGTAGGAAAAATTCAGAGTTGAACAAAAATAAGTTGTGAGTTAAGAAGAACCTTAGTACCTCTAATATAAATTCAATTAGTTCAGTGGAAAAACTACTATTCAGAAGTAGGTGATACTCCACCGCTTTCAGGCCCAATTCATGTGGAATACATGAATATAAGGACGATACATCCACTGTAAGCCACATGTTGCAATCATTCCAGTTTTTGTTTTCAAGCTTTTGTAGTACATGAGTTGTATCTTTAAGATAGCCAGGAAGTGATTGCACATGTGGCTGCAGGAGATTATCTATCCATTTCCCCAGTTTTTCTCCCAATGACCCCACCCCTGACACAATTGGCCTGCCTGGGGGGGGAGGCCGGATTTTTATGAATCTTGGGGACAATTCTAAAATTAGCTGTAGTAGGCGTTGGATTGTACAGGTAATCACCCAATTTATGATCAAGTATACCTAAGTGTACCCCCCAATCCAAAAGTTTAGTAAGTTGTTTTTGATATAGAGGGGTTGCGTCTCTTTTTAGTTTACAATATGTATTGATGTCATTAAGTTGGTGCGTGTCTTCTGAATAGTAGTCTTGTTTATTTTGTTTAATTATTGACCCTCCTTTATCTGATGGGGTAATGGCTATTTCTTCATTCTTTGGAAGGTTATTTAAAGCAATCTTTTGTTTCCTAGTTAAATTAAATTTCTTTTTTTTTGGGTGATTTATGTTTGAGTGATTTGTGTAGATCTATTAGTTCACTATTGGCTAGATTACGAGTTGTGCGTTAGGCTTAAAAAGCAGCGTTGGCCGGTCCCAACGCTGCTTTTTTATGTCCGCTGGTATTACGAGTCTTGCAGGTACAGGCTCGCCGCTCACTTTTTTGGCCAGACTTGGAAATACCGCAAATCCACTTACGTCAATTGCGTATCCTATTTTTTCAATGGGACTTGCATAGCGCCGGTATTATGAGTCTGACAAAAAGTGAGCGGTAGACCCTCTCCTGTCAAGACTGATACCGCATTTAAAAGTCAGTAGTTAAGAGTTTTACACTACAACGCCGTAGCATAAAGCTCTTAACTAAAGTGCTAAAAAGTACACTAACACCCATAAACTACCTATTAACCCCTAAACCGAGGCCCTCCCACATTGCAAACACTAAAAGAAAAATTTTAACCCCTAATCTGCCGAACCGGACATCGCCGAAACTATAATAAATATATTAACCTCTAAACCGCCGCACTCCCGCATCGCAAACACTAGTTAAATATTATTAACCCCTAATCTGCTGTCCCTAACATCGCTGACACCTACCTACATTTATTAACCCCTAATCTGCCGCCCACAACGTCACCGGCACTATATTAAAGTTATTAACCCCTAAATCTAAGTCTAACCCTAACACCCCCTAACTTAAATATAATCTGAATAAATCTAAATAAAATTGTTATAATTAACTAAATTATTCCTATTTAAAACTAAATACAGTACTTACCTATAAAATAAACCCTAAGATAGCTACAATATAACTAATAGCTACATTGTAGCTAGCTTAGGGTTTATTTTTATTTTACAGGCAAGTTTGTATTTATTTTAAATGAATTCCCTAAATTAAATACAAATAAATAAAATGATCTAAAGTACAAAAACAAACACTAAATTACAGAAAATAATAAACAAATTACAATATTTTAAAACTAATTACACCTAATCTAATCCCCCTAACAAAATAAAAAAGCTCCCCAAAATAAAAAAAGCCCTACCCTACACTAAATTACAAATAGCCCTTAAAATGGCCTTTTGCGGGGCATTGCCCCAAAGCAATCAGCCAATAGGATTGAACTTCAATCCTATTGGCTGATCCAATCAGCCAATAGTATTGAGCTGTCATTCTATTGGCTGTTCCAATCAGCCAATAGTATGCCAGTTCAATCCTATTGGCTGATTGCATCAGCCAAAAGGATTTTTTCTACCTTAATTCCGATTGGCTGATAGAATTCTATCAGCCAATCGGAATTGAAGGGACGCCATCTTGGATGGAAGAGGATGCTGCGCGCCGGATGTCTTGAAGATGGACCCGCTCCGCGCCGGATGGATGAAGATAGAAGATGCCGTCTGGATGAAGACTTCTGCCCATCTGGAGGACCACTTCGCCCGGCTTGGATGAAGACTTCTCCCGGCTTTGTTGAGGACTTTGGCCTGGTTGGGTGAAGACTTCTCCCGGTAAGGTGATCTTCAAGGGGTTAGTGTTAGGTTTTTTAAGGGGGTATTGGGTGGGTTTTAGAGTAGGGTTGGTTGTGTGGGTGGTGGGTTTTAATGTTGGGGGGGGGATTTGTACTTTTGTTTAACAGGTAAAAGAGCTGATTACTTTGGGGCAATGCCCTGCAAAAGTCCCTTTTAAGGGCTATTTGTAATTTAGTGTAGGGTAGGGCTTTTTTTTATTTTGGGGGGGCTATTTTATTTTGTTAGGGGAATTAGATTAGGCGTAATTAGTTTAAAAATCTTGTAATTTGTTTATTATTTTCTGTAATTTAGTGGGGGGGGGTTGTACTTTAGAGAATTTTATTTATTTGTATTTAATTGTATTTAATTTAGGGAATTAATTTAATTATAGTGTAGTGTTAGGTGTAATTGTAACTTAGGTTAGGTTTTATTTTACAGGTAAATTTGTCTTTATTTTAAGTAGGTAGTTATTAAATAGTTAATAACTATTTAGTAACTATTCTTCCTAGTTAAAATAAATATAAACTTGCCTGTAAAATAAAAATAAACCCTAAGCTAGCAACAATATAATTATTAGTTATATTGTAGCTATCTTAGGGTTTATTTTACAGG
Organism: Bombina bombina; assembly: GCF_027579735.1. Lineage (NCBI taxonomy): Eukaryota > Metazoa > Chordata > Amphibia > Anura > Bombinatoridae > Bombina > Bombina bombina. Next base: position 454,811,794 of record NC_069505.1, on the reverse strand, counting down.
TATTTAGTTTTAAATAGGAATTATTTAGGTAATAATAGTAATTTTATTTAGATTTATTTAAATTATATTTAAGTTAGGGGGTGTTAGGGTTAGACTTAGATTTAAGGGTTAATAACTTTAATATAGTGGCGGTGACGTTGGGGGCGGCAGATTAGGGGTTAAGAAGTGTAGGTAGGTTGCGGCGACATTGGGGGCGTCAGATTAGGGGTTAATAAATATAATGTAGGTGTCGGCGATGTTGGGGGCAGCAGATTAGGGGTTCATAAGTATAATGTAGGTGGCAGCAGTGTCTGGAGCAGCAAATTAGAGGTTAATCAATATAATGTATGTGTCGGCGATGTTGGGGGCAGCAGATTAGGGGTTCATAAGTATAATGTAGGTGGCGGCAGTGTCTGGAGCAGCAGATTAGAGGTTAATCAATATAATGTAGGTGTCGGCGATGTTGGGGGCAGCAGATTAGGGGTTCATAAGTATAATGTAGGTGGCGGCAGTGTCTGGAGCAGCAGATTAGAGGTTAATCAATATAATGTAGGTGTCGGCGATGTCGGGGGCGGCAGATTAGGGGTTAATAAGTGTAAGATTAGGGGTGTTTAGACTCAGGGTTCATGTTAGGGTGTTAGGTGTAGACATAAATGTATTTTCCCCTTAGGAATCAATTGGGCTGTGTTAGGAGCTAAACGCTGCTTTTTTGCAGGTGTTAGGTGTTAGGTTACAGCACCTCACCCTGTTTGAAGATTGTTTATAAGGGACTTTTCTGTATTGCTATATATATATATATATATATATATATATATATATATATATATATATATATATATATATATATATAAAACACAGGGCTCAAAATTTCAAGCCCTAAGCTACTAGCCAGCTCAAAATGTTACTTGCCACTTTTGTGTAGAGGTATAGAGGTGCCTAAGGTTTAGTAAAAAATAACTGTCTAAAATAAGGATGGGGTCGTGGACTCTCCATATCCGGAAAGAAAGAAATTTATTGAGTAAGCATACATTTTGTTTTCTTTCCTAAGATATGGAGAGTCCACAATGTTATTCAATTACTAGTGTGAACCAATACCCAAGCTAGAGGACACTGAATGAATAGGGAGGGAGAACAAGACAGGCAGACCTAAACAGAAGGCACCACCGCTTGAAGAACCTTTCTCCCAAAAGACGCCTCAGCCGAGGCAAAAGTATCAAATTTGGAAAATTTGGAAAAAGTATGCAGAGAGGACCAAGTTGCAGCCTTGCAAATCTGTTCCACAGAAGCTCTAGTTTTGAAAGCCCAAGAAGACGAGGCAGCCCTAATTGAATGAGCTGTAATTCTTTCAGAAGGCTGATGTCAAACAGTCTCATAAGCAAAACAAATCATACTTCTCAACCAGAAGGAAAGAGAAGTAGCAGTAGCCTTCTGACCCTTACACTTCCCAGAGAAACAAACAAACAGGGCAGAAGACTGGCAAAAATCCTTAGTCGCCTGTAGATAGAATTTTAGAGCACACAAAACATCCAAATTGTGCAACAGACGTTCCTTATGAGAAGAAGGATTAGGACAGAGAGAAGGAACAACAATTTCCTGATTAATATTTTTAACTGAAACCACCTTAGGGAAAAACCCTAATTTAGTACAAAGAACCGCCTTATCCTCATGAAACAAAAAGGTAAGGCGAATCAAACTGCAAATCCGAGAGTTCCGAAACTCTCCGAGCAGAAGAGATTGCAATAAGAAACAAAACCTTCCAAAATAACAACTTAATATCTATGGAATGCATAGGCTCAATCGGGCCTGCTGTAAAACTCTAAGAACAAGATTAAGGTACTCACTAACAACCCTTTATCCAGACCTTTCTGAAGAAAAGACAAAATCCTTGGAATCCTGACCCTACTTCAAGAGTAGCCCTTTGATTCATACCAATAAAAGGTATTTACACCATACCTTATGGTAAAAAATTTTTGAGTAACAGGCTTGCAAGCCTGGATCATAGTCTCAATGACCGACTCAGAAAAACCATGCTTAGACATAACTAAGCTTTCAATCTTCAAGCAGTCAGCTTCAGAGAAACAAGATTTGGATGGAGGAATGGGCCCTGAGTTAGAAGGTCCTTCCTCAGAGGTAACCTCCAAGGTGGTAGAGATGACATCTTCACTAGATCTGCATACCAGATCCTGCGAGGCCATGCAGGAGCTAAAAGAATTACCAATGCTCTCTCCTGTTTGATATGAGCAATGACTTGTGGAAGGAGTGCAAATGAAGGAAACAGATAAGCTAGACGGAACACCCAAGGAACTGCCAGTGCATTTATCATAGCGGCCTGCGGATCTCTTGACCTTGAACCGTACCTTGAAAGCTTGGCGTTCTGCCGAGACGCCATCAGATCCAACTCCGGAACCCCCCATTTGAAGGTTAACCTGGAGAACACTTCCGGATGGAGAGCCCACTCCCCCGGATTAAATGTCTATCTGCTCAGGAAATCCGCTTCCCAATTGTCTACTCCTGGAATGTGGATAGCAGATAGACAATTGTGATCTTCCGCCCACTGAATAATCCGAGCCACCTCCTTCATGGCTAAGGAACTTGGAGTTCCTCCCTGGTGGTTGATGTAAGTCACTGAGGTGATGTTGTCTGACTGGAATCTAATAAACCGGGCTGAAGACAACTGAGGCCAAGTCATCAGAGCATTGTAAATCGCTCTCAACTCCAAGATGTTTATGGGAAGAGCAGACTCCTCCCGAGTCCATAGATCCTGCGCTTTTAACAAGTACCAGACTGCTCCCCAGCCTAACAGGCTGGCATCCATGGTGACGATTACTCCGGAAGCATGTGCCCTGAGACAGATGCTCCTGAGAAAACCACAACAGGAGAGAGTCTCTTGCAGACTGATCTAGATCTATCCTCCGAGACAGATCCGAATGGTCTCCATTCCATTGTCTGAGCATGCATAACTGCAGAGCTCTCAAATGGAATCGAGCAGATTTGAATAAAATCCCAGACCCTGTTCCCTTACTGGAACTGGAACAATCACTCCCAGGGTGAAAAGGTCCTGAACGCAGTTCAAGAATGCCTGTCTTTTTACCTGTTCTGCTGATAATCTTGAGAGGTGAAATCTGCCCATGGGAGGGCAAGATTTGAATTCTATTTTGTAACCCTGAGATACTATGTCCACAGCCCAAGTATCTGGGACATGTCGTATCCATGTTTAAGCAAACAGGGAAACTCTGCCCCCCACTTGAGCCGATCCTTGACCGGGGGCAGAGCCTTCATGCTGACTAAGACTCAAAAGCTGACTTTTTAAACTGCTTCCCATTGTTACAAGACTGATTGGGTTTCCAAGATGACTTGGACTGTTCCTGCTTGTAAGAGCCAGAAGAAGACTTTTGACCTCTGAAGTTACGAAAGGAACAAAAATTACTTTGACGTCCTTTAGGTCTATGCTTCTTGTCTTGAGGTAGAAAAGATCCTTTCCCACCCGTAATCTCAGAAATAATTTCTGCCAAACAAGGTTTTACCCTTGTAAGGAAGTGCCAGAAGCTTGGACTTGGAGATAACATAAGCTAACCAAGAATTAAGCCACAAAGCCCTGCGGGCTAGGATAGTGAAGCCAGACATCTTGGCTCACAATCTAATAACTTGCATGTTAGCATCAGAAATATAGGAATTGTCTAACTTGAGAGCCTTAATCCTATCTTGGATCTCCTCCAATGGAGTCTCTTCTACAATAGACTCAGGCAAGGCATCACACCAATAAGATGCTGCACTCGCTACTGTGGCAATACAAACTTTAGGTTGCCATTGAAGGCCCTGATAAACATACATCTTCTTCAAATAAGCCTCCAGCGTCTTGTCCATGGGATCCTTAAAGGAAAAGCTACCCTCTATAGGGATTGTAGTTCTCTTAGCCAGAGTAGAAATAGCCCCTTCTACTTTAGGCACCGTGCACCATGAATCCTTAATGGAGTAAGCAACAGGTAAAGACGGGAAAAAAGGAATCCCTGGCTTCTCCCATTCCTGTGAAATAATCTCTGTCACACGGTCTGGAACAGGAAAAACTTCCACAGAAGAAGGAACATCATATTTATTAAGTTTACTAGATTTCTTAGGGTTGACAATGACAGATGAATCGGAGTCGTCCAAAGTAGCCAATACCTCCTTCAACAGTACACAAAGGTGTTCAAGATTAAATCTGAAGTTTACTTCTTCAGTATCAGGCAAAGGAGTTACACTGTCTGAATCTGAGATTTCACCCTCAGAAGCTACCGAGGTATCCTCCCCATCAGACTTATGACACCTTACTATCTGATAAGTGTTTAGTTTTCCTCTTGCGTTTTCCCAATACAGGAAAAGCAGATAATGCTGCAGATACCGTAGAGATATCTGTGCAGCAAAATCTGCAGGCAAATAAACCCCTCCAGGTGATTGAGAGGAACTGCAGGGCACTGCATGTGATATCATTGAGGCTTGGGACGTTTGGGGAGAAAGCTGTGACATTGCTTGAACAGCATTAACCTGAGAGACTTCATTGGGCTCAGAGGGCAACAATTTATTTTTATTTTGCAAAGCTTTATCCAAGCAAACAGCACAGAATTGCATAGGCAAAGCAAGTTGTGCCTCAAGGCATAACAGGCATTTATCACAAACAGGGGATTCTTGATCCATATCTATATAGCATATACAAATTTCCCCAAGAAAAAACTATTCCATCCGGCCCAAACAACAAGAATGCAGCTGAATAAAAAGTGCACGCTTCTACAAAAAGACCGGCAACATGTTTAAAATAGAACGATCTGTACAAAAACACGCCCACATCTTGAGAGAAAAAGATCTGAACGGCATATTCACTGTCTACACATACTAAAGTGAATTAAAAGCCATGACCTGCATGCGACTGCAAGCTTTATACTTGTTGTGCACTTGTTGTGCACAAACAAGCCCCATATATAAGAGAAATAAAAATTAAGGCTAAGCATACATCCTGAAAGCTCTTAATAACCCTTCAGTCTCCAAGTCATCATTGCCTGCACCCTGACAAAAAAAAATCCTAACTAAAGGATATAAAATGTCTCAAAAAGAAATTGCAGCAAAATTTTCTTGAAGTGCAAGTCTCTAATACCTAGAAGACAAAAGCACTTACCTGCAATACAACTGTCAGGCAGGACACCAGCTCACAAGGCGTGAAAGGACACATATTCCTTACAGAGACCTGTAGAAAAAAAGAAAGAACAAAGTAGCCAACTCTGGTTTTCTATAACAAGGCTAGGCATATGTTAGGAAAACAAAGTAAGGACAACCTCACAACTTCCTAACTGCTTAAAAGCCACCACTACTCTACTGAAGAGATTGACGTGGACTCGGCTAAACCCAAATCCTTGCTTGCAGGGAAAAGTACCCAAAAAAGTAATTAATTTCTTCAGACACCAAAACTTCACCTCCTCCATTGACAGAGGCAAAGAGAATGACTGGGGATTGTGGGTAGGGGAGTTATACTTAACAGCTTTGCTGCTCTTTGCCTCCTCCTGCTGGCCAGGAGTGATATTCCCACTAGTAATTGAATGACGTTGTGGACTCTCCATATCTTAGGAAATATATATATATTTATAGATTAAAGAAAAACTACAACAAAAGTGCCACATTCATATTTTTATTATAATTTTAACAAACTGGTTACAGTGCGTGGCTTTTGTTTGTCAGCTGTGTAGTCAAACCATTTGTAGATCTATAATTGTATTAGGTAACCTCCCCAAAATAAGCAGAAATTAAGAAAACAAAAAAACCATTGTTGTTCTATAGAAATTAGCTATTGAAAATCAAAAGCATACTTCAGTACAGTGCATTCTATACATCCAGGGTCCATCATAATCCAGACAAGGTCTTCTGGGTGCCTCTTGCACATTTGATGCTAATCTAGTGGCTCACCTTGTACACCTGGTACATTTTAATTCCAGCTAGAGAAACACTGTCACTTCAGTGATCAACTGACTATAATGCCCTCAACAGTACCTAAATTTCAAAGAAGGGGTTATCAACATATCATCAATGGCCTTTGGGTATTCAAATGAAAACACACTGAGCCACTTCATAACCACTTGAGGTGCAAATCCAAAAGTGAGCTCTACAGAAGACGACATGTAGTCGTCACACCTCTGCATGTAAGTGATTAAGCTCTAATTTCCTTTAAAATGAATTTTCTGATGAGTAAGAAGATATCCTTTCTGAGTAAAACATTTCCCACATTTAGAACAGGAAAATTTTTTCTCTCCTTTATGAATTTTCTGATGCCTATTAAGAGATGATTTCTGAGTAAAATACTTTCCACATTCAATACATGGAAATCCTTTCTCCCCTTTATGAACTGTCTGATGCCTAATAAGAGATGATTTCTGAGTAAAATATTTTCCACATTCTGGACATGAAAATGCTTTCTCTCTTGTATGAATAGTCAGATGAGTAATAAGATGTGACTTTCGAATAAAACATTTCCCACATTCAGAACATGAAAATGGTTTCTCTCCTGTGTGAATTTTCTGGTGGTTAATAAGATATGCTTTCCAGGTAAAACATATCCCACATTCAGAACATGAAAATGATTTCTCTCCCGTATGAGTTTTCAGATGTTTATGAAGAGCTGATCTCCAGGTAAAACACTTCCCACATTCAGAACATGAAAATGCTTTCTCTCCTGTATGAACCTTCATATGATCCATTAGAGATGATTTCTGAGTGAAACATTTGCCACATTCAGAACATGAAAATTCTCTCTCTCCTGTATGAGTTTTCTGGTGCTTAATAAGAAAAGACTTCCAGGTAAAACATTTTCCACATTCAGAACATACGTTTCCCGTGTGGCTTCTTTGATTTTGAAAAAGATTGAAAGAAGCATCAGCACTCCGATCATGACTAGGATTATTACAGTTTGTGAATCCACCTGTTGAAAAGAAACAAAATGGAATTAATGTTTTTTATTATTGACATAATTATCTTATTGTGAGAATATTTGACCGGAACTGAATTACAAGGGGAGTGGGAACCTTTCACCAGCTACCACGCTAAGGCTTATCAGTTGTTTTACTGGACATTAGGGACTATTTTTAAGCACTCCTTAGCATCCCATATTGTCACTTACTGAAATAGAAATTAATGCTGTTGTATTTTCTTTCCAATGGCAGGGAGAGACCACAAATTCATTAATTAGTGTTGGGAATTCAACACCTGGCCACCAGGAGGAGGCAAAGACACCACAGCCAAAGCTTATATATAGCCCTTCCACTTCCCCTACTCCCCAAGTCAATTATTTGCCTCTAAACTAGGAGGGAAACTCGACCGCTCAATTTATAATGGTGATGGAGGTCTGCGTGCATGCTTTCTCTGGAAAGAAATGTCTACGGATGCCAGCCTCTCGGGGCTGGGGTATAGTTTGGAGTCCTTTGAAGGGGCAGGGAACCTGGTTGCTCGTTGAGTTTTTTCTTCCCATCAACTGTCTGGATTTGAAAGCCATCTTCAATTGCTTGAGGGCGTGGCCTCTCTTCGTTCTGTCCAGTTTCTCAGTTCTCAATAAGTCAACTTAACATCTGTGGCTTATTTCATTCTTAGGGGGGGCAGGGAGTTCCCTGGCATTGAGAGAGGTGTCTCTCGCTTCCTGCGGTAGGGGCGGAGTCTCGATTGTCCCCTTTCAGCCCTTCTCAGCTGGAGATGGACTATGGGAGATGGATTTTCTGAGCAGTCAGACCTTCCATCCTGGGGAGTGGTCTCTTCTCCCTGAGGTGTTCTTCAACCTAACTCTCTGGTAGAGAGGTTCTGGAGATAGACCTCATGACATCTCGTCTCTAAACTGCCCAGATACGGGTTGAGATCAAGAGATCCTCAGGCAGTGTTGGGGGATATGTTAGCAGCTCTGTGGAGATTGCTGCTCATACTCTCGCATAGTGTAGTGGTTATCACGTCTGCTTCACACGTAGAAGGTCCTGGGTTCAGAAAGCAGTGGGACTATTTTTTAAGAAGAAGATGTCATCCTCCCCTCTGTGGAGGTTGCTTCTCCGAGTGGACCTTCTACTTCTAGGTCCGTTCCTTTCCAACTAGATTCTCTGAGGGTGACTGCGTGGGGATTGAACGCTTAGCACTGTCCAAAAGAGGTTCTGAGAGGGTCAATGATACCCTGATTCAGGCTAGTAAGCCGGTGTAATGACTGTAATGTTTAACATAGGTCTATTTTATAAATAGTTTGTTGTGTAGCTGTAGCATTCAAACACCAAATGATATGAGACTTAACACTTGGTAATAAGAAATACAGCAATTTAGTGCAATGGAAATAACCCAGGTAAAGATTATATATACAGGTGGCCCTCGGTTTACAACGGTTCAATTTGCACCGTTTCAGAATAACAACCTTTTTTCTAGTCATGTGACTACTATTGAAAAGCATTGAGAAGCAGTGCATTGATTAAAATAGCCAGTAGGTGGAGCTGTCCGCTTGTGTTGCAGCCAAGCAAGCTGAAATTAATCAGTTTAACCAGACCTGAGCTATCGAGCAGATTTTAACGGAACAAGATATTCCTGTCTATAAATCAGTTCAGATTGGAATGCATAGAAAGAACTGTTTGCAGAAAAATGCAAGTGAAGTCTGTGTTGTGTGATTATTTTATTAGGTTTATAATGCTGTTTAGCACATGTTTTTGTTCATTTAACTTAGTTTAATTATATATTCTGTGTTGTGTGATTCTTTTATTAGGTTTATAATGCTGCTTAGCATTTAAAGTCTTCATTTCAAAGCTTTAAAAATAATGTATTAGGTGTTACTTATGACAATTTTGAGAGGGGCCTGGAACCTAACTCCCTCACTTCCCATTGACTTACATTATAAACTGGGTTTCAATTTACAACGGTTTCGATTTACAACCATTCCTTCTGGAACCTAACCCCGGCGTAAACTGAGGGCTACCTGTATATATATATATATATATATATATATATATATATATATATATATATATATATATAATCTGTATATATATATATATATATTAGCAAACAAAATAAGAACTTAGTAAATGAGGAACACTAAAGGTTGCAATTCCAATGAGAGCAGTGATCCAAAATAAGTAACAAGCAAGCATGGATTAGTAAGTTGCAGCTGTTAAAGGCAAGTCTATATACAAGTAATTAGCACAGTTAGTATACTTGCTTATCCGGTGGTATTTGGATGATGAATACTTGCTTCCCCTGAGATGATGTAGCTAGACTCCGGTAAGTAGAGCAGGTAGGTTCTGGCAGAAGGTAAGCAAACTTCAGATGAGCTGTGATAGTTTTACACAGCATGTAGTGACTGGTAATGGAAGAAAGCAGGCGTAGTGATACGTGCTGCAAGTAGACCCGGCAATCCAGGTAACTGAGGCTGCAATGATTACAGCAGCATGGAGCAGTGACTGCAGCAGAGAGACACAGGAGCAGCACAGCTAATTATCAGGATGCAGTCAATCAAAGGTGAAAAAAATAAGAAAATAAGTTGAGCTCAGGTGAATACTAGTAAATTCAGCAAAAGAGTTCCAATAACTCCAATACAAAAGTACAAGTTGTTAGAGAGTTAAATTTGACTTGAATATGAGACACTAGGCAGGGTACAATTCAGATACTCTGCTTAAACAAAATAATCAAGCCAAGAACCAAAAAGGAAATGAGGCTATAAAGGGTAAATAGGTGGAGTTTACTAAAAGGAACATTACTTAAAAGGGACATTACTTAAAGGGACATTACAGCCGGTTACCCTGCGTATTTTCCACAGGTGTGGCATACCTACTTTGCTATGTGTATGTGTTAAGTACAAGGTTTTCCTTGGCTCAAGGGGAGAGTTGCTTGAATTATTTTGCCTCTCCACGGTGGTCTGGAGAAAGGCTTTACTGCCAGCTCTATCTAGGATCAGATTTCTGCCCTTTCTATGTTCTGCATAAGAAATTGGCTAATCTTAATCATACTGAGAACACTATATTCCAAATATATTCAAAACATACTATAAGCATACAATTAAAAATCTAGTTCATATGTATATATTTTCATTATTATCTTTTATTTTTATTTTATTTTATTTTATTTTTTTCATCGTAGGGTTAATAGTCATTCACAAGAGTGAATAATGCAAATTGAATAAAATAACATTTAACCATATGAGGGATTACACATAATATATAGGAATGAAACTATTCTAAGATCTGCACTATTTGGTGTATAACTCTTTATCCTTCTGCTCCAACCTTTTATGGAGATATTACTCAAACCATCTATACAATAGTCCTCAGATCATAATATAACTCTAAGTTATAAAATACACTGATCATGAAGGGCTCATCACTAACTCCCTAGGGACAAATTTAGCGCATAAACTGTTCGAAAGAAACACCAATCATGTATACTAGAATTAACCTATGTCACACCTTTAATAACAAACAGATTTATATTGACAACAGGAAGTGACGTCACAGACAATAAGGAGGATCTATAAACAAACGATAGACTATAAACATAGATCTCCCAAACATTAGAAATTCAACCAAAGCATCATTCCATTCATTAACTGTGATAACAAAAAGGCTAGTAGACTTAGTTATTAACTATTTGTGACCAACAAAAATCGTCAAACCGGATATGGCTAAACCGGAAGTGACGTCACAAACAAACACGGCGTATTTACAAACACATGATAAATTATAAACAAAGACCCTCCAAATACTAGTAATACAATACAGCAACTTTTGATGTACTAATTATGACAAGAAATAACCTATCTGACTCAGCTTTATTATTTTTGATAAACACAAAAATCGTCAAACCGGAAGTGGCCAAACCGGAAGTGACGTCACAAACAAACACGGCGTATTTACAAACACATGATAAATTATAAACAAAGACCCTCCAAATACTAGTAATACAATACAACAACTCTTGATGTACTAATTATGACAAGAAATAACCTATCTGACTCAGCTTTATTATTTTTGATTAACACAAAAATCTTCAAACCGGAAGTGGCTAAATCAAAGCACTTCCGGTTGTAATTATACATCCCCTATATAAGGCCATCAGTAAGCAACATACACCAGTCTTGATAAAGGCCCAGAGAAGGCTGAAACGCGTAGACAACACTGGTAAGCCTTATTTCAATTGGAGGAATATAATAATAAGCTGAGGCTTCATCTGGGAAACAAGTGCTTCAAGCAGTGGTGCCTTCAGATGGGTCTGCCAGCCTTATATTTGCTCCCTGCTTATTCTGTGTACTCTCTAGCTTGGGTACTGGATTCCCAACAGTAATGAGTGAATTTGTGGACTCTCCCTGCCATTGGAAAGAAAACAAAATGTATGCTTACTTGATAAATTATTTTCTTTCCTGGCAGGGAGAGTCCACAACATGCCCTATTAGTTTTAAGGTGTTTATTTTTTCTTATTTTCTAGCACCTCTAAACCCCTGGTGTTTCTCCTGCTTTTCATTATTTCCTCGGCTGAATGACTGGGGGAGTAGGGGAAGTGGAAGGGATATTTATAAGCCTTGGTTGGGGTGCCTTTTCCTCCTCCTGGTGGCCATTTATTGAATTCCCAACAGTAATTAATGAATTTATGGACTTTCCCTGCCAGGAAATAGACTAATTTATCAGGTAAGCATCACATTTTACAGAATCAGGACATAAAATAATAATAATTATATAAATCATTTCCATTAAGAATTGCCTCTCATTTCTGGTATGCTTGTTGCACAGTGTTACAGAACATATAGGTGATAGTAGATAAAATTATTTATTGTATTTAAATATATAAAGTAGTTTCTATAGATAAAAGTAGTAGTAGTGAACAAGATCAAAGATTGACTGGAAGGCAGATCAGTTAAAGGTGAATATCTGTGTCTGTGCACAAAAGACATGACAAATGAAATTGAAAGCAACATACTTGGAAGAAGAAAGAAGAAGAATATTATTGAGATAAAGGAATACTTGGATTCGTTATGAGCTCTGCAATAAATATAACTAGAATTATTGTAAAAATCCTTGGTAAAGTGAGCAGTTATATGAGAAAACAGCCATTCAGCAGCCATTAGGATGTGCAAATATGGATTTTTCAGATGAATTCATACTAGCTTTATTAGATAGCCATGTATCTGCAATCAAGGCTACCAAGACCTACAGAAATAATGAGAGTTGTGGTCTTTCCACCAAGGCATGAACCCATACTGAGCACACTTCTCACCACCATCTTTGGTATTGGCCGACAGTCTGCCAGTATAAAGTCTTAGTTTTTTTGGGTTTTTTAAAATAATTTGATTTATGATTTTTGCAGTGTACGATCCCCTTTACCCTCCCACCTCTCTGATCCCTCTCAAACAGATTTCTAACCCTTCCCACTTCTTAATAATCTTCTCCATATACATTTTAAAAATAAATTTATATTTATTAATTAAAAAAAATGTTTTCAGGGGGGCGGAGCTAGCCTGCAAAGAGAGCAGACGTCCAGGATCTGAGCTCCAGCTAATAATCTACAAAAACCTGGTTAAATATAGCAACTTGCTTATCTATTTAACATAGATATGGTGTAATCTATGTATTTTGGGGTAGACTAACTTTGCAAATACTTTACATCTTATAGGAGCTGATATACTGATGGCAACCTGACCTGGGCTCTTCAGAAATGATTGGAAAAAAGAAATGATACCCATAGATTGCCAGCACTTGGAACACGGACATTAACTTCCTAAGTTATATAAATTGCTACCACACACATCCATCATGGTGATCTTTCATTCAATTCCCTACGTTACTGCTATCTTTTGGAGGACATTAGACAACGTGGATAACACTGCTAAGATGGCCGCGCCAGTAACTTGGAAAGAGAAAGTGAAGCATGCACTTGATCAGGGTCTCCAAAGGGTGGAACTAAATCTAATAAATGTGATAACTTCACTTGCTATCACTTCACTTGCTATCCCTTACCACTTGCTCATTCTGCATCTCTACATCTTGAGCTATGGTGACGCTTACAGCTGCAAACTAAGGCCTAGATTTGGAGTTCGGCGGTAGCCGTGAAAACCAGCGTTAGAGGCTCCTAACGCTGGTTTTGGCCGCCCGCTGGTATTTGGAGTCAGTGATTAAAGGGTCTAACGCTCACTTTTCAGCCGCGACTTTTCCATACCGCAGATCCCCCTACGCCATTTGCGTATCCTATCTTTTCAATGGGATCTTTCTAACGCCGGTATTTAGAGTCGTTTCTGAAGTGAGCGTTAGAGCTCTAACGACAAAACTCCAGCCGCCTGAAAATAGCAGGAGTTAAGAGCTTTCTGGCTAACGCCGGTTCATAAAGCTCTTAACTACTGTACCCTAAAGTACACTAACACCCATAAACTACCTATGTACCCCTAAACCAAGCTCCCCCCACATCGCCGCCACTCGATTAAAATTTTTAACCCCTAATCTGCCGACCGCCACCTACGTTATACTTATGTACCCCTAATCTGCTGCCCCTAACCCCGCCGACCCCTGTATTACATTTATTAACCCCTAATCTGCCCCCCACAACGTCGCCGCCAGCTACTTAAAATAATTAACCCCTAATCTTCCGACCGCAAAGCGCCGCCACCTACGTTATCCTTATGTACCCCTAATCTGCTACCCCTAACACCGCCGACCCCTATATTATATTTATTAACCCCTAATCTGCCCCCCTCAACGTCGCCGACACCTGCCTACACTTATTAACCCCTAATCTGCCGAGCGGACCTGAGCGCTACTATAATAAAGTTATTAACCCCTAACCCGCCTCACTAACCCTATCATAAATAGTATTAACCCCTAATCTGCCCTCCCTAACATCGCCGACACCTACCTTCAATTATTAACCCCTAATCTGCCGAGCGGAGCTCACCGCTATTCTAATAAATGTATTAACCCCTAAAGCTAAGTCTAACCCTAACACTAACACCCCCCTAACTTAAATATAATTTACATCTAACGAAATAAATTAACTCTTATTAAATAAATTATTCCTATTTAAAGCTAAATACTTACCTGTAAAATAAATCCTAATATAGCTACAATATAAATTATAATTATATTATAACTATTTTAGGATTAATATTTATTTTACAGGCAACTTTGTAATTATTTTAACCAGGTACAATAGCTATTAAATAGTTAAGAACTATTTAATTGTTACCTAGTTAAAATAATAACAAAATTTACCTGTAAAATAAATCCTAACCTAAGATATAATTAAACCTAACACTACCCTATCAATAAATTAATTAAATAAACTACCTACAATTACCTACAATTAACCTAACACTACACTATCAATAAATTAATTAAACACAATTCCTACAAATAAATACAATTAAATAAACTAGCTAAAGTACAAAAAATAAAAAAGAACTAAGTTACAAAAAATAAAAAAATATTTACAAACATAAGAAAAATATTACAACAATTTTAAACTAATTACACCTACTCTAAGCCCCCTAATAAAATAACAAAGCCCCCCAAAATAAAAAATTCCCTACCCTATGCTAAATTAAAAAAGTTACAAGCTCTTTTACCTTACCAGCCCTGAACAGGGCCCTTTGCGGGGCATGCCCCAAGAATTTCAGCTCTTTTGCCTGTAAAAGAATAAATACAATACCCCCCCCCAACATTACAACCCACCACCCACATACCCCTAATCTAACCCAAACCCCCCTTAAATAAACCTAACACTAAGCCCCTGAAGATCTTCCTACCTTGTCTTCACCATCCAGGTTCACCGATCCGTCCTGAAGAGCTCCTCCGATGTCCTGATCCAAGCCCAAGCGGGGGGCTGAAGAGGTCCATGATCCGGTCAAAGTCTTCATCCAAGCGGGGCAGAAGAGGATCTTCCATCCGATTGAAGTCATCATCCAGGCGGCATCTTCTATGGTCTTCCATCCGGAGCGAAGCGGCAGGATCCTGAAGACCTCCAGCGCGGAACATCCATCCGGACCGACGACTGAACGACGAATGACTGTTCCTTTAAGGGACGTCATCCAAGATGGCGTCCCTCGAATTCCGATTGGCTGATAGGATTCTATCAGCCAATCGGAATTAAGGTAGGAATTTTCTGATTGGCTGATGGAATCAGCCAATCAGAATCTAGTTCAATCCGATTGGCTGATCCAATCAGCCAATCAGATTGAGCTCGCATTCTATTGGCTGTTCCGATCAGCCAATAGAATGCGAGCTCAATCTGATTGGCTGATTGGATCAGCCAATCGGATTGAACTAGATTCTGATTGGCTGATTCCATCAGCCAATCAGAAAATTCCTACCTTAATTCCGATTGGCTGATAGAATCCTATCAGCCAATCGGAATTCGAGGGACGCCATCTTGGATGACGTCCCTTAAAGGAACAGTCATTCGTCGTTCAGTCGTCGGTCCGGATGGATGTTCCGCGCTGGAGGTCTTCAGGATCCTGCCGCTTCGCTCCGGATGGAAGACCATAGAAGATGCCGCCTGGATGATGACTTCAATCGGATGGAAGATCCTCTTCTGCCCCGCTTGGATGAAGACTTTGACCGGATCATGGACCTCTTCAGCCCCCCGCTTGGGCTTGGATCAGGACATCGGAGGAGCTCTTCAGGACGGATCGGTGAACCTGGATGGTGAAGACAAGGTAGGAAGATCTTCAGGGGCTTAGTGTTAGGTTTATTTAAGGGGGGTTTGGGTTAGATTAGGGGTATGTGGGTGGTGGGTTGTAATGTTGGGGGGGGGGGGTATTGTATTTATTCTTTTACAGGCAAAAGAGCTGAAATTCTTGGGGCATGCCCCGCAAAGGGCCCTGTTCAGGGCTGGTAAGGTAAAAGAGCTTGTAACTTTTTTAATTTAGCATAGGGTAGGGAATTTTTTATTTTGGGGGGCTTTGTTATTTTATTAGGGGGCTTAGAGTAGGTGTAATTAGTTTAAAATTGTTGTAATATTTTTCTTATGTTTGTAAATATTTTTTTATTTTTTGTAACTTAGTTCTTTTTTATTTTTTGTACTTTAGCTAGTTTATTTAATTGTATTTAATTCTAGGAATTGTGTTTAATTAATTTATTGATAGTGTAGTGTTAGGTTAATTGTAGGTAGTTTATTTAATTAATTTATTGATAGGGTAGTGTTAGGTTTAATTATATCTTAGGTTAGGATTTATTTTACAGGTAAATTTTGTTATTATTTTAACTAGGTAACAATTAAATAGTTCTTAACTATTTAATAGCTATTGTACCTGGTTAAAATAATTACAAAGTTGCCTGTAAAATAAATATTAATCCTAAAATAGTTATAATATAATTATAATTTATATTGTAGCTATATTAGGATTTATTTTACAGGTAAGTATTTAGCTTTAAATAGGAATAATTTATTTAATAAGAGTTAATTTATTTCGTTAGATGTAAATTATATTTACGTTAGGGGGGTGTTAGTGTTAGGGTTAGACTTAGCTTTAGGGGTTAATACATTTATTAGAATAGCGGTGAGCTCCGGTCGTCAGATTAGGGGTTAATAATTGAAGTTAGGTGTCAGCGATGTTAGGGAGGGCAGATTAGGGGTTAATACTATTTATGATAGGGTTAGTGAGGCGGATTAGGGGTTAATAAGTGTAGGCAGGTGTCGGCGACGACGTGGGGGGCAGATTAGGGGTTAATAAATATAATATAGGGGTCGGCGGTGTTAGGGGCAGCAGATTAGGGGTACATAGGGATAACGTAGGTTGCGGCGGTTTACGGAGCGGCAGATTAGGGTTTAAAAAAAAAATGCAGGGGTCAGCGATAGCGGGGGCGGCAGATTAGGGGTTAATAAGTGTAAGGTTAGGGGTGTTTAGACTCGGGGTACATGTTAGAGTGTTAGGTGCAGACGTAGGAAGTGTTTCCCCATAGGAAACAATGGGGCTGCGTTAGGAGCTGAACGCTGCTTTTTTGCAGGTGTTAGGTTTTTTTTCAGCTCAAACAGTCCCATTGTTTTCTATGGGGGAATCGTGCACGAGCACGTTTTTGAGGATGGCCGCGTCCGTAAGCAACTCTGGTATCGAGAGTTGCATTTGCGGTACAAATGCTCTACGCTCCTTTTTTGGAGCCTAACGCAGCATTTGTTTGAACTCTCGATACCAGAGTTAAATTTATGGTGCGGCCAGAAAAAAGCCCGCGGAGCGTTAACAGCCCTTTTACCGCCGAACTCCAAATCTAGGCCTTAGTTTTCAGATCTATATAGTGCTCCCTTCTGTGCTTTAACACTGATTTTTCCATGCTATATGTTTTGTCATATACCTAGGCTGCCCATGGCAATTTCCTGGAGCTGGGTTATTTGAGTTGGTTATGTATACACTTCACCGATAACCCTTTGTTTTCCACATCAGTATAATGATCAATACCTTGGGTAGATGGGTTGAAAGTTTGGTGGTTTACTCTCTTTTTGGGTCTGATATTTCACTAACAATTTAAGTATGTTTTGGCTGTATCTCTGGGAACCTGGGGTCAGTTATTATTCTGGCTGGCTCTGACTTCAAACTTAGATGCCCATGTTAGCTACTCATATGACTGATCCTATATTATAAACATGTATTACTGTATTATAGTCTACCCATATGATGTGTAATGTACACGTGGGTATTTTATCCTCAAGTGACGCTCAGGCTTACAATGTGTTTGGGATTCAGAAGGTCCAAAAAAGTAAAGCCCTCTCATTTATAAAGTGTACCTAAGTCAACCTGTAGTTTATGATGTAGGTAGAGTATATATTATCATATGACATTGCATACTAATCCTTGTTTCTTACGTCACAGTGACTACAAAGAGGTAGGAATCAGATTTTCCTCCCTATATGCTCTACCCATTATACAAATATATGTCCTTTCCATACCCTTTTTAAACCCAGATTAGAGATATTCATTGTTTATTCCCCTAGAATAGTTGTGGTCTATATATTTCAATTTGCCAGCTATAACTCATTAAATTAACTATACACCCTATAGTGCACTACGCCCAATTTAACCATTTTTATTTATTTATGCTCTCACTTTACATCCAAAAGAATTAATGCAGTTTGCACTTTAAGATATAAAGCAAAAGTGCCAAGGCTGTCATTTATTATATCACTTGAACCATGCTGCCTTAATGCTTTATTTGCTAATTAATCTAAGGTTATACATAGGCCCATTACTTCTACATGTTAACAGTCCTCAGGGGTTGGTGGGTGGCCCCTGGAGAACTGTGCAGGGACAGCGAAGCAGATAAGGCTATCGATACATCAACTCAGTACCTTAGGTTTAAAGCGCCTTATAGGGTTAAATAAATATATACGTAATACTATAAGAGTTCTTTAGCATATAGCTGGTTAATGTCAGTTCTCTACACTACTTGTTTGTTTTCTCATGGTGTGGCTCTGACGTGACTTTAAATTTACATGATTTTGGTGCCAGGAACTGTTTATCCTAGGTTCAGTGTGCGCTAGGCACTGCTTGTACTGGATGCTGCTTGTGCTAGGTGCTTACTGTGTTAGACACTACCTGTGTTTGTTAGGGATTGTGTTGTGTACTTCTTGCGATGGGGACAGATTGTACCAGGTACTGTTTGAGCTGGGTACTGTTTGTTTTTGGTTCTGTGTGTGTTAGATACCGGGTGTACTGGGTACTGCGAGTGCTAGGGACTGCGTGTGCTAGGTGCTGCGTGTGCTAGGTGCTGCGTGTGCTAGGTATTGCGTGTGCTAGGTGCTGCGTGTGCTAGGTGCTGCGTGTGCTGGGTACTGTTTGTGCTGGGTACTGCGTGTGCTAGGTACCGATTGTGCTAGCTACTGTTTGTGCTAGCTACTGTTTGTGCTAGCTACTGTCTGTGCTAGGTACTGTCTGTGCTAGGTACTGTCTGTGCTAGGTACTGTCTGTGCTAGGTACTGTCTGTGCTAGGTACTGTCTGTGCTAGGTACTGTCTGTGCTAGGTACTGTCTGTGCTAGGTACTGTCTGTGCTAGGTACTGTCTGTGCTAGGTACTGTCTGTGCTAGGTACTGTCTGTGCTAGGTACTGTCTGTGCTAGGTACTGTCTATGCTAGGTACTGCGTGTGCTGGGTACAGCGTGTGTTGGGTGCTGCGTGTGCTGGGTGCTGCGTATGCTGGGTGCTGCGTGTGCTGGGTACTGCGTGTGCTGGGTGCTGTTTGTGCTAGGCGCTGTTTGTGCTAGGCGCTGATTGTGTTGGGTACTGATTGTGCTGGGTACTGATTGTGCTGGGTACTGATTGTGCTGGGTACTGATTGTGCCGGGTACTGCTTGTGCCAGGTACTGTTGGTGCCAGGTTCTGTTGGTGCCAGGTACTGTTGGTGCCACGTACTGTTGGTGCCAGGTACTGTTGGTGCCAGGTACTGTTGGTGCCAGGTACAGATTTTTGTACTATTTGTCCTTGGTACTATTTGTTGGTGTTATTTGCCCTTGGTACTGGATGTGCTAGGCACTTTGGGTGCCGGGAGCAAAGCTTACTAGGTACTGTGTGTGCGAGTTTCAGTATATGTTGGGTACTGTTGATTCTAGGTATGGTGTAGGCTAAGTACAGTTTTAAGATTATCTTGTGACCTTCCTCATGTTGATATGCATTGCTGCTTCAGTTTATATTAATAGTTTAATGAGAGTCTATTATACTATGTACCTCTTGTACACAATCCCCTCCTGAAGTACAATAGCTTTTGTTCTCAGGACCCCTATTTATCTACCATATACCTTGTGCTAGGGGTTTTTGAGGACTAAACTTTATACATATGCCCTAGTCCCCCCCCCACCCACATTTAGAGCCCACACCAGGGTTCAAGTTAGGTGAATTATTTTCACCACAAGTTCCCCTATCCTACCCATTCTTCCCCTTTTGTGTTTTAGGAACGTGAATTCCCCAATGGTTGGATCTATATTGACTTATTTGGATCAGAAAAATATGTGTCGATCTGATGTCCTTTGCCCCTATGTCTGTCAGAGCTTTTATTTCTTGGTTTGACCTTGGGGGAGGTGGTTTAAAGCACCCTTCCCTCACTAAGGAAGGGTTCTCTGACTTATCAATGTCTTGACAATAACTTTAATTGGACCTGCTTGTCCCCAATTGTTACTTATACTTCTAAAACTGAATAAAAACTTAAAAAAAAAAAAAAAAAAAAAAAAAATATATGTTTTCTGTAGTGTAGGGATATTTCTTCACCATCTCCAAATCCCTGCTCCAAGCAATCATATTGTAGAGGCCCCTCTCATCTCTCATGATCCATCCCCACCTCCCCACTCCAATCGATCATATTGTTGAGCCCCCCTCTCATGATCTCTTTTCCACAGTGTAGTGGATCCATCCCTCCCTCTCAGTAAAATATTTTCCATAGGGTAGCGAACCCTCACCCTCCTGCCCCGGCGATGGGGTGCCCGCCCACCTCCCACCCACCCAACCACCTCAATCCGACACCACCCACGGCATCACTGCAGCAGATACAGACAGTGACACTTTCTGTGTTACTGTCTAAATTGGCGATATGGCTTTATATGGTAAAGGGAGCAGGATCAGTGCTACCTTACTATGTGAAGGCAGATGCCTTCTGCCTCTGGCTGCAGTCTCATCTGTCTAAGCCAGCAGCCGGGGGCCGCAGCATGATGCAGAAGGTTGGATGAAGGTACTATGTCAACAGGCAAAGTACACTGTGATGAAGTAACTACGTTCATATGGTTTAAAGTGATATGAAACTCAAAATATTCTTTTAAAATTTACACAGAAGATACCATTTTAAAAGTTTCCAATTTACTTCTATTATATTTTCCTATTTGCTTCATTAACAGGGTATTCTTTGTTGAAGAGATATCT
This sequence comes from Bombina bombina, assembly GCF_027579735.1. NCBI lineage: Eukaryota > Metazoa > Chordata > Amphibia > Anura > Bombinatoridae > Bombina > Bombina bombina. The sequence continues at coordinate 454,790,976 of NC_069505.1, read as the reverse complement.
AGGTAGGTGTCCACAGCACTTCACGGCAGGAAATAGTGCTGCCCTCTAGTGCATGGATATCATTCTTGCAAAACACCTGCCATATAACATAGTTACATACATAGTAACATAGTAGATGAGGTTGAAAAAAGACCGAAGTCTATCGAGTTCAACCTATACAAATCTAAAATATATACAAAAAGCTCCAGTTAAGCTTAAATAATCCCACTAAAAGGTGACCCATTTAATACTAGCAATCATATCCATGAATTTTGTTTATAGACAGAAATGTATCCAAATCATTTTTAAATGTATCTAGGATATTGGCATTCACTACCTCCTTTGGTAATGAGTTCCACAATATTATTGCTCTTACAGTGAAAAAATGTTTCCGTTGTAGGAAATTAAATCTCCTTTCCTCCAACCTTAAAATGTGACCTCTGGTCACAAACTTTCTTGGAATAAACAGAGCTTCTGCCATCTCTGTATATGGACCTTGAATATATTTATATAAAGTAATCATGGCGAGACTTCCGGTGGGCGGGCATAACGGGCGGCAGCAACTTGGGAGAGCTCCGCAAGTTTGATCTCCCAAAGTAGTGTTTCTGACCGGTGAACAGCCCAAAAAAGCAGCATTCCTTGGCAGGATATCACTAATACCACTGCCCGGACCTATACTGCAAGGAGAGCGAGTGATCTGCTCCCCCGCTGGGAGTCTTACTAAACTACCGACCGACGGATAACTGCAGCTGTCGGCAAGGGACTTGGATCCCCGCAGAGGAAGAAGCGGTGAGAGTCGCTACCTCCCGATCCTACCGAATCAGCACTGCTGGTGGCACAGAACAGCCGATCAGATACTCTTAAGGCAGGGATTTGGCGCATATCAAATACTGGTGGGGAGAGAGGGGTTGGAGCCGTTCCACATAAGACTGAAAGGCTAGAGGTACTAGATTACTGACCACGTGGGGACCAGGAAGAGGGTGCTCCAGGCCCTGTACCTAGCTAGGTCTTAAGAACTTTGATAATACACGTGCACACCTGATATACTTTGACTATTAATCAAAGCACCCAGTGACTACCTCCACTATAACCTGTCGCATCCACTTTGAGCTATAATAAAGACCCACAACATATGCAACCAGCTCATTGATCATAGTGGACGAAATTAAGCACCATTGAAGGGAGTTAAATAGCCTTGCACAGCACGCTTGATCAGCAGGAGCTGAGGCCCAGAAAACTGCTAGTGCTCCTTTCACACGGTACTGGCTCTCCCTCCCTCTTCTTGTTTCTCCCTATAGAGACTATACATATAAATATGGAGTAGAACACTTTGGGCCCCCATTGCTCCCCCTCCCCCCAAACATGTTCAATTCAGCCCACTGAAGGTTATCGCTTATCCAGGTCTGGAGACATGATAGAAACTGTACACATGTTATAAAGTGGAGAGTGCCCCTGTGCGCTTTGCCCTTTCCTCTGAACAGTTTGATACCCGTTTTAAACCTATTGTGGCCCCCTGGAAACAGACACGTGACACCCATACTACTGACCCTGGGCTTGCAGCTTGTTTTCCTTCTCCTATAGGTGTGGAGTCGTTTTCAATTCTGTATGCAAAAGTATTATACACCGTATAGTAAAAAAACTGGTAAGATGGCCAGCAAACAGCGCCAACATGACAGGAGGCTCAAGAGCCAAGTAGAAGTCCATTCCCCGCCAGCTACATCTTCTGAGGCGGTGGATCCACCGCAACAGGACACGCATCCTATAGTATCTCAGCTCTCGGCCCTCTTTCTCCCAAAAATAGAGCAATTACAAACGGGGCTGGATACCCTATCCACAGATCTAAAGATCTTTTCCTCAAGATTAACTACAGTTGAACAAAAAGGTGGCAGACACAGATGGTCAACGGAGAGAGGTGTCACTAAATGTCATCCAACTACAACAACAAAATAGAGCTCTACGTGAAAAACTGGATGATCTTGAAAATAGGTCCAGGCGAAATAATATTCGTCTGGTGGGCCTCCCTGAGTCTGTTCCTGGCGCTGCTCTTATGGACTTTGCTGAACAGGTCCTCCCAGGGTTGTTGGGTTTGACTCGTGCAAATATTCCGTGTGTGGCTGAAAGGGCACACAGAATTGGAGTGCTTCAACAAAGGGAAAATCAAAAGGCCTTCTCTAGACAAGTTATGATTAAGTAGCTAAATTTCAAAGATAAGACTCTCATCCTTAAAGCCTACAGGCAAACTCCCGAAATAACCTATGAGGGCCACAAGCTACATTTGTTCCAGGACTACTCGGCAGAGGTAGCAAAAAAGAGAAGGGAGTTCTCACCCTACTGTAAAGAACTGTCGAACAAGGGAGAGTCCTTTGCCCTGCTGTACCCGGCTAGACTTAAGGTACAAACAGCGCAGGGACCAAAATTCTTTGAGGACACTAGCCAGCTAAAGATTTACATGAGATCGCTCATCCCTGCCGAAAAGAATCAGATGGAGGAGGAGGGGGTTGAGGAAGAGGAGGACTGACTTTTTCTCTTTCCAATGTCTCCGTTGATCCTGCTTTAGCACCCTGGAGGGTCTCCTATAATGGGGACAATAGTCTCAAGGACTGAAGACTTTAATGTTCGCTAGCAGAGCGACTGTGCTGACCATGGCATTGGTTGCATATCCTTTTTGAAGTTTGGGGGGGGGGTTAACTACCCAGTTGTCTATTCTGTTATATTGTTATACCTGTTGTATTTATAGTGTTTTTTCCAAATCGTGACCTCTACCTGAAGTATAACTGTACTGCTCTAACCTTTTTTTTTTAATTTCCCTCTGGCTCTATTCAGCTGTTTTCACTGTTGCATTTACGGTACTTTGACAACTCTGATCTCTCTTTGATGGTTGATAGATTTGATGCAGCCGGCCTACCCTTTACCTGAGGGGCAGCATACTACTGCCATTCTGTCTGCTGAGGAATTGGAGGAGAAATACCAGATAGTAAGGAACCATTAGAGTATAACCTGGGGTGTCAAACTGTGAGTAGTTTTTTTTCTAGTTACACATTGCATACCACATTTGCTATCTCTATCATAGCAGCTTCCAGACAACTATGGGAATCCGTATAGTGTCTTGGAATGTAGGGGGGGTCACGTCCCCTATCAAGAGGAAAGCCATTTTAAAATACCTCAAAACAAAGAAAGCTGACATTGCCATACTAGAAGAAACCCATTTGAAGCCTAGCGAGCATGAAAAACTCAAACAACAATGGGTGGGGGAGGTTATATACACGCCCTATGAGAGTAGCAGAGCTAGAGGGGTTGCCTTTTTATTTAGGAAGAACCTTACATATGAGATCACCCAAACAATATTGGACCCCTTGGGATGCTTTGTCCTTCTTAAATTCCACTTGGACAGTTTCCCCTTGATTTTGGGAGGAGTCTATGGCCCCCATACTCGCAAGAAGGAATTTTGGAGTACAGTGAGGGTACACATTCTGAAAATGGCTGACGCCCCGATAATCTTAGGGGGAGATTACAATATAACACCTCAGACTCCTGCAGACAGATTTAGGAACCCATGTCTTCCTGAGACAGGACCTAGTAGACAATATAATACTAAACGAGACACACTAATTCTGAATAGGTTTAAGAGAGCACTTCAGATCACTGACATATGGAGAGAAAGGAACCCAGAGGTAAAAAACATAATTTATGCTTACCTGATAAATTTATTTCTCTTGTAGTGTGTTCAGTCCACGGGTCATCCATTACTTATGGGATATATTCTCCTTCCCAACAGGAAGTTGCAAGAGGATCACCCAAGCAGAGCTGCTATATAGCTCCTCCCCTCACATGTCATATCCAGTCATTAAACCGAAACAAGACGAGAAAGGAAAAACTATAGGGTGCAGTGGTGACTGGAGTTTTAATTAAAATTTAGAACTGCCTCAAAAAAAGGACAGGGCGGGCCGTGGACTGAACACACTACAAGAGAAATAAATTTATCAGGTAAGCATAAATTATGTTTTCTCTTGTTAAGTGTGTTCAGTCCACGGGTCATCCATTACTTATGGGATACCAATACCAAAGCTAAAGTACACGGATGATGGGAGGGACAAGGCAGGAACATTAAACAGAAGGAACCACTGCCTGTAGAACCTTTCTCCCAAAAACAGCCTCCGAAGAAGCAAAAGTGTCAAATTTGTAAAATTTTGAAAAGGTATGAAGTGAAGACCAAGTTGCAGCCTTGCAAATCTGTTCAACAGAGGCCTCATTTTTAAAGGCCCAGGTGGAAGCCACAGCTCTAGTGGAATGAGCTGTAATTCTTTCAGGAGGCTGCTGTCCAGCAGTCTCATAGGCTAAACGTATTATGCTACGAAGCCAAAAAGAGAGAGAGAGGTGGCCGAAGCCTTTTGACCTCTCCTCTGACCAGAATAAACGACAAACAGAGAAGAAGTTTGCAGAAATACTTTAGTTGCCTGTAAGTAGAACTTCAGGGCACGGACTACGTCCAGATTATGCAAAAGACGTTCCTTCTTTGAGGAAGGATTAGGACATAATGATGGAACAACAATCTCTTGATTGATATTCCTGTTAGAAACAACCTTAGGTAAAAACCCAGGTTTAGTACGCAGAACTACCTTGTCTGAATGAAAAATCAGATAAGGAGAATTGCAATGTAAGGCAGATAACTCAGAGACTCTTCGAGCCGAGGAAATAGCCATCAAAAACAGAACTTTCCAAGATAAAAGCTTAATATCAATGGAATGAAGGGGTTCAAACGGAACACCCTGAAGAACTTTAAGAACCAAGTTTAAGCTCCACGGAGGAGCAACAGTCTTAAACACAGGCTTAATCCTAGCCAAAGCCTGACAAAAAGCCTGGACGTCTGGATTCTCTGCCAGATGTTTGTGTAAAAGAATAGACAGAGCAGAAATCTGTCCCTTTAACGAACTAGCGGATAAACCCTTTTCTAAACCTTCTTGTAGAAAAGCCAATATCCTAGGAATCCTAACCTTACTCCATGAGTAACTCTTGGATTCACACCAATATAAATATTTACACCATATCTTATGGTAAATTTTTCTGGTAACAGGTTTCCGAGCCTGTATTAATGTATCAATTACCGACTCCGAAAAACCACGCTTTGATAGAATCAAGCGTTCAATCTCCATGCAGTCAGCCTCAGAGAAATTAGGCTTGGATGGTTGAAAGGACCCTGAATTACAAGGTCCTGCCTCAGAGGCAGAGACCATGGTGGACAGGACGACATGTCCACTAGGTCTGCATACCAGGTCCTGCGTGGCCACGCAGGCACTATCAGAATCCCCGATGCTCTCTCCTGTTTGATCCTGGCAATCAGTCGAGGTAGCAACGGAAATGGTGGAAACACATAAGCCATGTTGAAAACCCAAGGGGCTGCTAGTGCATCTACCAGCACCGCTCCCGGGTCCCTGGACCTGGATCCGTAACAAGGAAGCTTGGCGTTCTGGCGAGACGCCATGAGATCCAGTTCTGGTTTGCCCCAACGATGGATCAGTTGAGCAAACACCTCCGGATGGAGTTCCCACTCCCCCGGATGAAAAGTCTGACGACTTAGAAAATCCGCCTCCCAGTTCTCTACGCCTGGGATGTGGATCGCTGACAGGTGGCAAGAGTGAGACTCTGCCCAGCGAATTATCTTTGAGACTTCTAACATCGCTAGGGAGCTCCTGGTTCCCCCTTGATGGTTGATATAAGCCACAGTCGTGATGTTGTCCGACTGAAATCTGATGAACCTCAGTGCTGCTAACTGAGGCCAAGCTAGAAGAGCATTGAATATTGCTCTTAACTCCAGAATATTTATTGGGAGGAGTTTCTCCTCCTGAGTCCACGATCCCTGAGCCTTCAGGGAGTTCCAGACTGCACCCCAGCCTAGTAGGCTGGCATCTGTTGTTACAATCGTCCAATCTGGTCTGCGAAAAGTCATTCCTTTGGACAGATGAACCCGCGACAACCACTAGAGAAGAGAATCTCTGGCCTCCTGGTTCAGATTTAGTAAAGGGGACAGATCTGAGTAATCCCCATTCCACTGACTTAGCATGCATAGTTGTAGCGGTCTGAGATGCAGGCGCGCAAATGGCACTATGTCCATTGCCGCGACCATTAAGCCGATTACTTCCATGCACTGAGCTACTGATGGGCTTGGAATGGAATGAAGGACACGGCAAGCATTTAGGATTTTTGATAACCTGGACTCCGTCAGGTAAATCTTCATCTCTACAGAATCTATAAGAGTCCCTAGAAAGGGAACCCTTGTGAGTGGTAACAGAGAACTCTTTTCCATGTTCACTTTCCACCCATGCGACCTCAGAAATGCTAGAACTATCTCTGTATGAGACTTTGCATTTTGAAAACTTGACGCTTGTATCAGAATGTCGTCTAGGTACGGAGCCACCGCTATGCCTCGCGGTCTTAGTACCGCCAGAAACGAGCCCAGAACCTTTGTAAAAATTCTCGGGGCCGTAGCCAACCCGAAGGGAAGAGCTACAAACTGGTAATGCCTGTCTAGAAAGGCAAACCTTAGGTACCGATAATGATCTTTGTGAATCGGTATGTGAAGGTAGGCATCCTTTAAGTCCACTGTGGTCATATATTGACCCTCTTGGATCATGGGTAGGATTGTTCGAATAGTTTCCATCTTGAACGATGGAACCCTTAGGAATTTGTTTAAGATCTTCAGGTCCAAGATTGGCCTGAAGGTTCCCTCTTTTTTGGGAACCACAAACAGATTTGAGTAAAAACCCTGCCCTTGTTCCGTCCGCGGAACCGGCTGGATCACTCCCATTACTAAGAGGTCTTGTACACATCGTAGAAATGCCTGTTTCTTTATTAGATTTGTTGATAACCTTGACAGATGAAATCTCCCTTGTGGAGGAGAAGTTTTGAAGTCCAGAAGATATCCCTGAGATATTATCTCCAATGCCCAGGGATCCTGGACATCTCTTGCCCAGGCCTGGGCGAAGAGAGAAAGTCTGCCCCCACTAGATCCGTTTCCGGATAGGGGGCCCTTTCTTCATGCTGTCTTAGGGGCAGAAGTAGGTTTTCTGGCCTGCTTGCCCTTGTTCCAGGACTGGTTGCCTTTCCAACCCTGTCTGTAACGAGTAGCAGTCCCTTCCTGTTTTGGAGCGGAGGAAGTTGATGCTGCTCCTGCCTTGAAATTACGAAAGGCACGAAAATTAGACTGTTTGGCCTTTGATTTGGCCCTGTCCTGAGGAAGGGTGTGACCCTTACCACCAGTAATGTCAGCAATAATTTCTTTCAAACCGGGCCCGACTAAGGTTTGCCCTTTGAAAGGAATATTAAGCAATTTAGATTTAGAAGTTACATCTGCTGACCAGGATTTAAGCCATAGCGCTCTGCGCGCCTGGATGGCGAATCCGGAGTTCTTAGCTGTGAGTTTGGTTAAATGCACAACGGCATCCGAAACAAATGCATTAGCTAGCTTAAGGGCTTTAAGCTTGTTCATAATCTCATCCAATGGTGCTGTGCGAATAGCCTCTTCCAGGGACTCAAACCAGAATGCCGCTGCAGCAGTGACGGGCGCAATGCATGCAAGGGGCTGTAATATAAAACCTTGTTGAACAAACATTTTCTTAAGGTAACCTTCTAATTTTTTATCCATTGGATCTGAGAAAGCACAACTATCCTCCACCGGGATAGTGGTACGCTTGGCTGAAGTAGAAACTGCTCCCTCCACCCTAGGGACCGTCTGCCATAAGTCTCGTGTGGTGGCGTCTATTGGGAACATTTTTCTAAATATCGGAGGAGGGGAAAAGGGCACACCGGGTCTATCCCACTCCTTGCTAATAATCTCTGTAAGCCTTTTAGGTATAGGAAAAACGTCAGTACACACCGGTACCGCATAGTATTTATCCAGCCTACATAATTTCTCTGGGATTGCAACCGTGTCGCAATCATTCAGAGCCGCTAACACCTCCCCTAGCAATACACGGAGGTTCTCAAGCTTAAATTTAAAATTTGAAATTTCTGAATCCGGTCTCCCCGGATCAGATCCGTCACCCACAGAATGAAGCTCTCCGTCCTCATGTTCTGCAAATTGTGACGCAGTATCGGACATGGCTCTCGTGTCATCGGCGCGCTCTGTCCTTAACCCAGAGCTATCGCGCTGGCCTCTTAACTCAGGCAAATTAGATAATACTTCTTTCATAACATTAGCCATATCATGCAAAGTGATTTGTAAGGGCCTTGATGTACTTGGCGCCACAATCTCACGCACCTCCTGAGCGGGAGGCGAAGGTACTGACACGTGAGGAGAGTTAGGCGGCATAACTTCCCCCTCGTTGTCTGGTGATAATTTCTTTACCAGTAAAGACTGACTTTTATTTAAAGTAACATCAATACAATTGGTACACATATTTCGATTGGGCTCCACATTGGCTTTTAAACATAATGAACAAGCAGATTCATCTGTATCAGACATGTTTAAACAGACTAGCAATGAAGGCTAGCAAGCTTGGAAAAAATCTTTCAATAAATTTACAAGCAATAGAAAAAACGCTGCAGCGCTTTTAAAAACACAAAAAACTGTCACAGTTGAAATAACAATGAACTAATTCAGTTATAGCCAACAATTATAACAGTAAATGTATGAATTTAGCAGAGGATTGCACCCACTAGCAAACGGATGATTAACCCCTCAATACCTAAAAAACGGATAATCAATTTAAGATTTAACGCTTTTATCACAGTCAAACACACTGTCACAGGTCTGCTGTGACTGATTACCTCCCTCAAAAATGAATTTTGAAGACCCCTGAGCTCTCTGGAGACGTCCTGGATCAAGGAGGAAGAAGCAGGAAGACTGTGCTAGAATTTTTACTGCGCAACAAGGCGCTAAAAAAGGCCCCTCCCATACATATTACAACAGTGGGAGACCTGTTACAACGGTTTCTATGCAGAAATATACGTTAGCCATATGGAAAAAAATCATGCCCAAAAAGATTTATCACCAAAGTACCTCACAAAAACGAATAACCAGTAATAAAGCCAGTAAACGTTTTAAAAACAACTTTCCAGTGTTATGCAAAGTTATCACTGAGCCTGCTACCAGTCGCTTCTACTGCAGTTAAGGCTCATACATTTTTTTTTTCATTTTTTTTTTATATTCTAAATATTTTATTTTTTCGTGTGGTATTCATGAACAGATAAAAGAAAACAATGACAAGTCAACCATATGTAAGATGAAAAGAAAGAAATGCATATTAGATCTGCAACCACACTTATTTTTCCGTTTCCTTAAATCTTATTCTCTCCTCCCCTCCTCTTACTCTTCTCCCTGAACTCTTTTACTAACTCGAAGGGTTAGGCTCCCTCATCATTATAGGAAGTCTAGTGGACTATGTGCTCTCTCCCATTGATTGATAACATCTCCTCTTTTCCAGCTGCATGGAATAACAAAGTCTCTTTAAATGTCCTCCTAAAGGTTTCATCTGGAGGAGAGGAGCATCAGCCCAGAGTCTATTGAAGAACTTTCCCCTTCTAACTTTCCCAACTCTGTCTCTTTTTCTACAAAATCCGTCCGTTCTCATTCCCCTGGGGCGTCACTCCAGGATTTATGTTCCCTGTATATTTCCCAATTTCCTATTCTATTGGTGTCTAGGTGAATATGTTCCAGTCACCCCGTAGCTGCGCATTGAGGATAAAGTCAGAGTCTTTAAGTGGGTATAGGATTTGCTTTTGGTGTGTGAGGTCTAGCGTTTTAATGAAGGGCTCCCACTTGGTCATAAATTTTCTTGTCCTTCGTGTAATGTCCCCTTGAGTGTCCAATTGTTCTCTTGTCATCTGTTGCCGCAAAGCTCCTTTGAGCTGTGTTAGTCTAGGTGGTGTAGGGAGCATCCACTGCCCAAGAATGAGTTTCCTAGCGTGTAGTATGACATTATGGATGAATTCCACGTGATTTTAATTATGGGCTGTGAGTGTAGGAAGAATATCATTTCCGTCGTGAATCTGAGTTTTTCCCCAGTACAACCCTCCAACCACCTCTGTGTCATTCCCCAAAACTTAGTGAGCCTTGGGCACATCAGGATCATATGTAGGATATTGGGGTCGTTGTGTGCACATTTTGGGCACAGACCTGACGAGGTCTGTACCCATCTGTGAAACATCCTAGGTGTAATGTATACGTTATTGATCAACTTTGTATGGGATTCTCGTATGTCATTCGACAAGGTGGCTTTTCTCACTTTCTCAAAGCTTTGCTCTATCTCTTGGTCAATGGAGTTTTGTTCCGTCAGTGTGTTCCAGACATTCTGAATATGTGATCTAAGAGTATTGTTGGGCTGAGATTGAAGGGTGTTGTAAGTGTGTGAGATGGACGTCATCTCTCCTCTTGTCAAGGTCAAAAGTTTATAAATGTCGCAATTACTGTCAGGTAAGGCTCCTGTTCTCAATATGTCTTGCACATAGTGTCTCACCTGGAGGTAGGCAAAGTGGTGTGTATTTGGGATGTTAAAGTCATGTTGCAGGTCTCCGAAAGATCTGATTGTCTTCCCATCCTCCATCAAGATTTGTTTGACTGTGGAAATCCCCCACCCCTCCCACTGTTGAAAGAGCTTCGTAGTAATCCCCGCAGGAAAGTTAGGGTTACCTTTGAGGGGTAGGTAGATTGTGTGTTTATGTGAGACATTAAGCGTCCTGCAAATCTTCCACCAGGCCCTTATGGGGTGATAGAGGGGGGGTATCTCCCTGATGGTGGGTTCTACCTGTGCGTGTGTCATGTGTGGTAGCATCTTCAGGGACCATGGTTTGGTAAGTTCAGATTCAAGTGGGCTATTGGTGAAGTGGTTTTTGTCCACCAACCAATCCATTACATACTTGGCCAGGGCTGCCCAGTTATAATGTTCAATGTTTGGGAGTCCAAATCCTCCCACCATAGGTTGACATGTTAGTTTGCTGTGGTTCATTCTGTGTTTCTTTCCCTGCCACAGGAAATGAAGGATTTCCTTGTTTAGTGATTTGAGATCTTGTTTGTGTAGTAGTTCAGGCAACATCTGTAGGGTGTATAAGAGCTTGGGGAATAATATCATTTTAATTAGCCCCACTCTTCCAGACAGTGAAAGCGGTAGGCCTCGCCAGTTCACTAGGAGCTGTTTAAGCTCCTTCAACAGTGGTTTAAAGTTTGCGTCATACCATTTGGCGGGGTTCAGTGCTAGATTAATCCCCAAATATTTAAAAGTGTTGTGAATGATTTTGAAGTTGTCTCTAAGGGGAATGGAAGGTTGTGTGTCATATAGCCATAGCAGTTCGGATTTGTCTTTATTTATCCAGTATCCCGATATGTCACTGAATCCGGTAATAATCGTCATAACGGTGGGAATGTTAGCTCTAGGGTCACGCATATACAGCACCATGTCGTCAGCAAAAAGGGACAAATGGATGGTTTCGTCACCTACTTTAAGTACTAATGTATCAGTTCTAATTTTTATCGCTAGGGGCTCCAATGCGAGGTCAAAAAGGAGTGGGGAGAGGGGGCACCCCTGTCTCGTGCCTCTCTTAAGAGGGAATGGTTTGGATGGCGTTCCATTTATCAAGATCGCCGCTTGAGGTGCGCTGTAAATGGTTTTAATGGCTCTCAAGAAGGGTCCCTGCACTCCATATTTCTCCAGGGCCGTAAAAAGGTGGTCCCAGAGCATCTTATCGAATGCTTTTTCAGCATCTACTAGGATCAAGCATGCGTCCTCACCCCTCCTAGGTTGGTCTTTACCCTTCCTCCCCCAGAAATAAGTACTAATTGGAGCTGTCTCATGTTTCTAACTGCGGATCTACCCTGTACAAAACCAGTTTGATCTTTGTGTATTAGGGAAGGAAGCACCCCCGCCAGTCTATTGGCCAGTATTTTGGTGAACAACTTGTAGTCCACGTTTAGTAGGGAGATTGGTCTATACGAGGACGTCAACAGTGGGTCTCTGTCTGGCTTGGGAATCACCGTTACATTCGCCTCTGTGAAGCGATTGGACAACTTGGCCTCCCCACCCAGTATTGCATTAAATAAGGACGCTAGTGTATCTATGGTGTCTACCTTAAGCATCTTGTAGAATTCCCCGGGTAGCCCATCTGGTCCCGGGGTCTTCTCAAGTGGGAGTGTATCAATCGCTTTACCAACCTCCAATGGGTGGATTGGGGCGTTAAGCTTTTGTGTTTGTTCTGCATCTAGTTGTGGCAAATGTAAGTCTTTCCAGAAAAGGTCTTTTTTGTCTGAGTCGATCTCTTGTGAGCTATAGAGGTCTGAGTAGTAGTCTATAAATGCTTTGTGTATGTCTGTTTCTTGTGTGAGAATTTTGTCACCCTGTCTTACGGCTGTTATGGTGCTGGATTTCCTCTCAAGTTTAGTGAGCCTTGCTAGAAGTTTTCCGGTACGATTGCCAAAACGGTAATATTTGGCCTGTAGTCTGTTGTGAGCAGTAATAGAGGATTGAGTGAGATACGTGTCCCTGAGGCATTTTGTGTCTCTATATTTCGTTCTATTCAAGTCAGTGGGGTTTCGTAAGTATTGGTTTCTGGCGTTCAGCAATTGACGGAGGAGTAGGTCGCCCCTCAACTTACGGGTTTTGGTTACTTTGGCTGCATATGCTGTGACCACCCCTCTTAGCACTGCTTTCGCTGATTCCCAAAATAGGGAGATGTCTCTAAGATGTTGGATGTTCAAATCTTTATATCCCAGCCACTCCCCAATTAAATGTTTATGAAAGTTCAGATCGTGGTATAAGTGGACGGGGAACCTCCATCTGCGAGCCTGTCTCTGTGATGTAGTGGTGTTTATAGTGATTGAGACTGGTGCATGGTCTGAGATTGTAATTGGGTCAATTCGTGCATCTGTAATCCGGGGGCAGAAGGAGTCTGTTACCAAGAAGTAGTCTATACGGGATAGCGTGGTTTTAGATGGGTGTAGGCAAGTATAGTCCCTTGACTCTGGATTACGGTTCCTCCAGATATCAGAGAGTGACAGAGTGTTCCTAAAGTTTTTGAGGATGAGGGTTTCCCTTTTGGAACTAGGCCAGGATTGAGCTGAATGTGGAGGAAGGTGTGGATTTCGGAATCTGTCTGCTGGGGTGTGTGGTGCTATGTTAAAGTCCCCTCCTGCAATGATGGGAAGGTCTGAGAATTGAATAAGTTGGGTCTGTATTTGGGTCAAGAAGTGTTTCTTTTCGGTATGGGGACCGTATATTCCACATATCACCAAGTGTAGTTTGTCCACTTCCAGTTTAATAATTAGGTACCTACCCTCTCTGTCAGCTATCGCGTGTGAGATAGTGTAGTCTAAGCCTTTTCGAAATAAAATAGCAACACCTCTCGCCCTCCTTGTCTCATACGGTGTGTATAAAACCTCCCCCACCCAACTCTGCTTAAGCTTCTGGTGTTCTGTTTGTGAGAGGTGTGTTTCTTCTAATATCGCTATGTCAGCCCTCTTAATGTTTAACTGCCTAAGAATCGTTTTCCTCTTCATTGGGGATGTGATCCCTCCCACGTTCCATGTGACTAATTTCATCTTATACTGGGACAGGTGTCAGTCTGAGGTGTTTCTGAATACCAATGTATGGTGTGTCTCGCTTTGCTCTTAGAGTGTAGTTTAGGGTCTCCCCAGCTATCTAGTAGTTACTTACACTCAGTATATGGCAGGGTTTCTATGACCCCTTTCCCCCGGAGTGACGCCCCGAGGTTACACGGATCTGGCTGGTTTGACGTTTACACTTCAAAAGAGAGACAAACAGTGTTAACCAATGAAATGACAAACAATAATGCTTTTTGCAAACAGTATTTCCTCCTCCCCCCACAATCCCCAACAGTTAAAGAACAAAAACAGCACTTCTATAGAAGAGTCCCCCCCCCCCCCCCTCACATTTCAAGGATACCAGTCTGCGTGACTGAGTTTATAGTCTGTCTTTGGTAATGAATTCTGTGGACCTACAATGAGTTTCAAGTTGGTGGATCAGTGTCTCTGCCCTGCTCAGCTCTTTGACGTTCTCTCTCCGTCTGTAGATGAAGGTTCAGTTGGTCTGGTGAGTCAAAGAACAGGGGGCCTCTTGCTGTCTGGAGTCTCAGGCGTGCTGGAAACAGTAAAACCGCTGATCTGCCCTGGTCGATTAGTTGTTTGCAATATTGTGAGAATTCTCTCCTTCGAGCTGCTACTGTAGCAGAGTAGTCCTGAAACAAATAAATTCTCTTCCCTTCGTATTCCAATGGGGAAATCTTCCTGTAGGCTTGCAGGATGGTGACTTTGTCCTGGAAGCTAAGGTATTTCACCATAACTTGGCGTGGTTGTTGGTTGTTTCCTCCCTGCTTTCTTGGGTCTCCCACTCTGTGCGCCCTTTCTGCCGTACAGGGTAGACAATCTTGTGAGATTTTTAATAACTTTGGTAGGATATTTTCTGCGAACTCCATCAGTTGCGTGGGCAAGATCGACTCTGGAACCCCCACTATTCGCAGGTTGTTTCTTCGCGATCTGTTCTCCAGATCATCGATCTTAGCCCATAATCTCTAATTTTGTTGTTGTAGCGTTTGAACATTAGATTCAGTCTCTCTGTGGCGGAGTTCGCTGTCTGCAACCTTCTGCTCCACCTGTGTCAGTCTACCATTGAAAGATTTAACTTCTGCTGTAAGAAGTTACTGGAGCTGATCAATTTTTGGCAAAAACAGGGCTGAGATCTGGGAGACTATTGGGTGAGTGTCTATAGTGTTGTTAGGGAGCATGTCGTCAGCTGGCACTGCCACCTGTTGTATTTCTACTTGATTCTTTCTCTTGTCAGCATTTTTAAGTCTGTTCGTCATTGTGACAGTTGTTTTAGTGAAAGAGTCGTAGTACTTTTGCATACAGGTGAGCGGGTCTTGTAGCTGTTAATTCCAGCTAAGAATAAAGATGTGGTATTTCTATTACAGGTGAAAAGGTCTAATCCACTGAACTGTAGGAATACACTGTAAGGGTAGAAATGATCAGGTCCATCAGAGAGTCTGAAAGTCTTTTCTGCGCGGTGGGTGAGTGAGGGGGTATGAACTCACATCAGCTTAGCCCTGCATGTTACCAGAGGGTACCACAATTAATGTGAACAATATGGCTGTAGCGGGGGAGGTTAATCTTGTCAGCCAGAGGTGAGTCACTCAGTGATCAGTCCAAGGGTACCGGTAACTCCTTTGCAATTGTGTCTGGGGAGTTGCAACTTGCTAGTATCCCACTTCTTCACTGTTTTCCCAGTCACTCAGCACTGCTCTATAAGGGGGAGGCGCTGTAGAGGTAACCTGCAAACCTAATGTTCCTTATATTTGTGTAACTTTTGGCTCCAGCACTGGCTATGACTTATTCCCCTTTCTGGCTATGATTTTGCAGACGGATACTATGCTGGGAGGTAGCGAATAGCTTTTTTGTTTTCCCCCCCCCCCCTTCTTTCCCTGCCTTAACTCCGTAATGTGAAGCTATATTTTAGGATCAGTCTCCCTTATCCGGGATCAGCTTGGGTTCGGGTGGCAGCTTACATGGCGGTATTCTTTTTCTGTCTCCCCCCCGTGTGCAAGATTAGCATTTTATTGGGGGATCCGTATATAGCTGCTTTCACTCTAGTCAGGTTGTGCCTGGGGTGGGTGCTGCGCGGCTTTCCCTTCCTCCCCTCAATGTTTTTAAAATGGCGGTTTCCCGCTCTCTGTAAAACTCACCCTCTGGTCGGAGTCTCCGGTACCGCTATGTCTACTTTTGCTGTGACTATTCTCAGGGTCGGATTTTCCCCTCGCACTCCAGGCCAGAGTTGGTTTATCTTTGTGTCTTCCGCGGTCACCTCCGCGACCGCTCTCTTCTCTTCCTTTCCGTTTACTTTTGCGGTGGGGGAATCGGGTGTTAGATTCCTGTCTGAATTGTCTCCGGGCAGTCTCCTCTCCCCCCTGCCAAGGATATCTAGGGTTTTCTGGGCAAAAGACAGATGAACAAGGTAGATTCCTCAGTCGTTACTGCCGGAGCTCTGTGCCCTGCATCTGCTCTCGGCGCCCGCCCACCGGAAGTCCAGGCTCATACATTTATTACAGTATTAACAGTATTGTCTCAGTCAAATTCTAGTCCCTAGAAAATAACTCAACTGCG
This sequence comes from Bombina bombina, assembly GCF_027579735.1. NCBI lineage: Eukaryota > Metazoa > Chordata > Amphibia > Anura > Bombinatoridae > Bombina > Bombina bombina. The sequence continues at coordinate 454,774,901 of NC_069505.1, read as the reverse complement.
CATACATTTATCAGCCTGATACCAGTCGCTACTACTGCATTAAAGGCTGTACTTACATCATATGGGTAACAGCAGTGTTTTCTTAGTCAATTCCATTCCTAGAAAATATTACTGCACATACCTCATTTGCGGGGAACCCCGCATGCTATTCCCTTTTCTGAAGTTACCCCACTCCTCAGAATGTGCGAGAACAGCCAGTGGATCTTAGTTACGTCTGCTAAGATCATAGAAAACGCAGGCAGATTCTTCTTCTAAATACTGCCTGAGAGAAAAAAACAGCACACTCCGGTGCTATTTTAAAATAACAAACTTTTGATTGAAGAATAATTAGGTAAAAAACTCCTATCTCCTCTCGCGACCTCCTTCTTTGTTGAGACTTGCAAGAGAATGACTGGATATTACATGTGAGGGGAGGAGCTATATAGCAGCTCTGCTTGGGTGATCCTCTTGCAACTTCCTGTTGGGAAGGAGAATATATCCCATAAGTAATGGATGACCCGTGGACTGAACACACTTAACAAGAGAAAGCTACACCTACGCCACACCCACAAAGGACACCCTCTCGCGCATAGATTTCTTTTTAACATCGCCCATTTTAAACGCAAGAATTTCAGAAACTGACATAGACAACCCGACTATTTCAGATCATGCACCGGTTACACTCCAGCTCCAATTGGGTCCGGCGAGGGCGGGTAGAGAGGGGTGGACATTCCCTAGATACTTAGTACATGACGCTAACCTTAAAAACCATCTAGTAGGCGAGTGGCTGGTGTATGATCAGTTAAACAGCGAGCATAGGAAGAACACACCCTTATTTTGGGAAGCAGGCAAGGCAGTCCTTAGAGGAGTAGTGACCTCTTACGTAATAGCCACCAAAAAGCAGAAAAAACTTTCTTTTGAAACAGTTGCTTAATGCAAGGAATCGATATTTACGCAACCCCACAGAGGCCAACAGACTCAAATATAAAGAAATTAAATCATTAAGAGACACATTCCTGCTGCAAGCAGCTACCAGAGATTGCAAGGGCACATGCTAGATTTTATAGACATGGAAATAGGACAGGTAGGCTACTTGCAAGATTGACAAAACTCTCTAGACGACCCACACACATAGCGGCTATCAGGGAGCGAGACGAGATCCTATCTGACACACAGGGCATACAGCAAGCCTTTACAAGATACTACTCTGCTTTATACAAGACCCAGAAAGTAGATTCTGCACATAGAGACTCATTCTGGGACACAATCACACTACCACAAATAACGGAGAGCCAGAGGCGGGCACTGAATGCGCCAATCTCAGCTGAAGATGTCGAGAAAGTCATAGGGAAACTCCCGTCCGAAAAAACCCCCGGGCCCTGACGGGCTTCCTGGGGAGTTCTATATATTGCTGCGACAGGAGGTAGCAGGAGTACTGTCTGACCTCTTTAATGGTGTCTTAGATGGGAAGGGGTTGGAATCCAGCCACTTCACTGAGGCTAATATTAGCTTAATACTCAAACCCGATAGAGATCCAACTAATCCGGCCTCGTACAGACCGATTTCGCTTATGAATTCGGATTACAAAATTCTAACTAAAATCCTGGCTTATAGATTAGCATTTATCATGCCAGAACTTGTCAAGGATGATCAGACAGGATTTATCAAGGGGAGATCGGCTGTGAAAAATATTAGAAAGTTCCAGCTCCTCCTTGCATATTATTGGAATAACAAGCCGCAAAAACGGGTAGAAAGATCAGAAGAGGCATGTGTGTTATTAGTGGACGCAGAAAAGGCCTTCGATAGGGTCCTGTGGGAACATCTATTCTACACCCTATCACAATTTGGGATTGAAGGCTCATTCGTTAAGGGCATACAAACTCTATACTCTAACCCACAGGCAGCAGCGCTGATTAATGGGACCCAATCGCTGCCATTCTCTCTAGAGAGAGGCACGAGACAGGGGTGTCCTCTGTCGCCTCTGCTCTTCGACCTAGCATTGGAGCCTCTGGCGGAAAAAATTAGGTTACAAACTGAGGGACTTAAGATCGGATCCGCAACTCTACACGTCTCGCTATTTGCGGACGATATGATCCTGTATGTGAAATACCCCAGCCTAAATATCCCCAAACTAATGGAGATCATAACAAACTTCAGTCAAATATCGGGATTTAAAATGAATACCGACAAAACGGAGATAGTGTGGCTAACGGGTGCCCCTGAGGAGCCAGATCTCCCATACAACTTTAAGCAGGCGGGGAAAACCTTTAAATACCTGGGGGTTGAGCTATCACTGAACCCTCTAGATTGGTACAATTCTAATTATACGCCTTTAAAGAGGGAGGCGACAGACTTGGTGAAACATTGGACTGGGCTACCTCTCTCCCTATCGGGCAGAATAGGGCTCATCAAAATGATTCTCTTCCCCAAACTCCTGTATAAGATGCAGATGCTTCCATTGCTCATTCACAAAGAGGATATGAAATTCTGGAACTCCTTGTTCCTATCATTTGTATGGGCCAATAAAAAGCACAGAATTAGATCGGACCAAATGCGCAGTACCTTAGACTTTGGAGTACTGGCTCTGCCGGACTTGGAGTTATATAACTGGGCTACTCAAACTAAATACATCATTGACTGGCTAACGGGGGGGGACCACTTTACTGTCCCAGACTTGGAGCGACAACTGGTATATCCATGGTCCCTAGCTGCTCAGCCGCACTTACAACTTGCAAAACTAGACAAACACATATCACAACACGCTCTAATACAACACCCACTTAAAGCGTGGAGGAAGGTGTGTAAAAGACTGCAGTTCAACTATGAGGTAACTGGGTATATTCCACTACAGGGTAACCCCAACTTAATTCCAGGTCTGACAACAAAAACATTTAAGGACTGGGGAACCCGAGGTCTAGACACAGTTTTTAAAATGTTAGAGGGAGATAGGAAGACGGTACGCACATTTGCATCCCTACAAGAGTCATATACATTGCCGAGATCGCACCACTTTGCGTTTCTACAAGTCAAACACTACATAGCAGCTTTGCTAGGCTTGGGACCTATCCCGCAAAAACAGAATTTATGTTTACCTGATAAATTACTTTCTCCAACGGTGTGTCCGGTCCACGGCGTCATCCTTACTTGTGGGATATTCTCTTCCCCAACAGGAAATGGCAAAGAGCCCAGCAAAGCTGGTCACATGATCCCTCCTAGGCTCCGCCTACCCCAGTCATTCGACCGACGTTAAGGAGGAATATTTGCATAGGAGAAACCATATGGTACCGTGGTGACTGTAGTTAAAGAAAATAAATTATCAGACCTGATTAAAAAAACCAGGGCGGGCCGTGGACCGGACACACCGTTGGAGAAAGTAATTTATCAGGTAAACATAAATTCTGTTTTCTCCAACATAGGTGTGTCCGGTCCACGGCGTCATCCTTACTTGTGGGAACCAATACCAAAGCTTTAGGACACGGATGAAGGGAGGGAGCAAATCAGGTCACCTAAATGGAAGGCACCACGGCTTGCAAAACCTTTCTCCCAAAAATAGCCTCAGAAGAAGCAAAAGTATCAAACTTGTAAAATTTGGTAAAAGTGTGCAGTGAAGACCAAGTCGCTGCCCTACATATCTGATCAACAGAAGCCTCGTTCTTGAAGGCCCATGTGGAAGCCACAGCCCTAGTGGAGTGAGCTGTGATTCTTTCGGGAGGCTGCCGTCCGGCAGTCTCGTAAGCCAATCTGATGATGCTTTTAATCCAAAAAGAGAGAGAGGTAGAAGTTGCTTTTTGACCTCTCCTTTTACCGGAATAAACAACAAACAAGGAAGATGTTTGTCTAAAATCCTTTGTAGCATCTAAATAGAATTTTAGAGCGCGAACAACATCCAAATTGTGCAACAAACGTTCCTTCTTTGAAACTGGTTTCGGACACAGAGAAGGTACGATAATCTCCTGGTTAATGTTTTTGTTAGAAACAACTTTTGGAAGAAAACCAGGTTTAGTACGTAAAACCACCTTATCTGCATGGAACACCAGATAAGGAGGAGAACACTGCAGAGCAGATAATTCTGAAACTCTTCTAGCAGAAGAAATTGCAACTAAAAACAAAACTTTCCAAGATAATAACTTAATATCAACGGAATGTAAGGGTTCAAACGGAACCCCCTGAAGAACTGAAAGAACTAAATTGAGACTCCAAGGAGGAGTCAAAGGTTTGTAAACAGGCTTAATTCTAACCAGAGCCTGAACAAAGGCTTGAACATCTGGCACAGCTGCCAGCTTTTTGTGAAGTAACACAGACAAGGCAGAAATCTGTCCCTTCAGGGAACTTGCAGATAATCCTTTTTCCAATCCTTCTTGAAGGAAGGATAGAATCTTAGGAATCTTAACCTTGTCCCAAGGGAATCCTTTAGATTCACACCAACAGATATATTTTTTCCAAATTTTGTGGTAAATCTTTCTAGTTACAGGCTTTCTGGCCTGAACAAGAGTATCGATAACAGAATCTGAGAACCCTCGCTTCGATAAGATCAAGCGTTCAATCTCCAAGCAGTCAGCTGGAGTGAAACCAGATTCGGATGTTCGAACGGACCCTGAACAAGAAGGTCTCGTCTCAAAGGTAGCTTCCAAGGTGGAGCCGATGACATATTCACCAGATCTGCATACCAAGTCCTGCGTGGCCACGCAGGAGCTATCAAGATCACCGACGCCCTCTCCTGATTGATCCTGGCTACCAGCCTGGGGATGAGAGGAAACGGCGGGAACACATAAGCTAGTTTGAAGGTCCAAGGTGCTACTAGTGCATCCACTAGAGCCGCCTTGGGATCCCTGGATCTGGACCCGTAGCAAGGAACTTTGAAGTTCTGACGAGAGGCCATCAGATCCATGTCTGGAATGCCCCACAGCTGAGTGACTTGGGCAAAGATTTCCGGATGGAGTTCCCACTCCCCCGGATGCAATGTCTGACGACTCAGAAAATCCGCTTCCCAATTTTCCACTCCTGGGATGTGGATAGCAGACAGGTGGCAGGAGTGAGACTCCGCCCATAGAATAATTTTGGTCACTTCTTCCATCGCTAGGGAACTCCTTGTTCCCCCCTGATGGTTGATGTACGCAACAGTTGTCATGTTGTCTGATTGAAACCGTATGAACTTGGCCCTCGCTAGCTGAGGCCAAGCCTTGAGAGCATTGAATCTGTCCATAATCTCCTCATAAGGAGGAGAATCACTATCGACCGCCTTTATCAGCTCATCGAACCAGAAACATGCGGCTGTAGCGACAGGGACAATGCATGAAATTGGTTGTAGAAGGTAACCCTGCTGAACAAACATCTTTTTAAGCAAACCTTCTAATTTTTTATCCATAGGATCTTTGAAAGCACAACTATCCTCTATGGGTATAGTGGTGCGTTTGTTTAAAGTGGAAACCGCTCCCTCGACCTTGGGGACTGTCTGCCATAAGTCCTTTCTGGGGTCGACCATAGGAAACAATTTTTTAAATATGGGGGGAGGGACGAAAGGAATACCGGGCCTTTCCCATTCTTTATTAACAATGTCCGCCACCCGCTTGGGTATAGGAAAAGCTTCTGGGAGCCCCGGCACCTCTAGGAACTTGTCCATTTTACATAGTTTCTCTGGGATGACCAACTTGTCACAATCATCCAGAGTGGATAATACCTCCTTAAGCAGAATGCGGAGATGTTCCAACTTAAATTTAAATGTAATCACATCAGGTTCAGCTTGTTGAGAAATGTTCCCTGAATCAGTAATTTCTCCCTCAGACAAAACCTCCCTGGCCCCATCAGACTGGGTTAGGGGCCCTTCAGAAACATTAATATCAGCGTCGTCATGCTCTTCAGTATCTAAAACAGAGCAGTCGCGCTTACGCTGATAAGTGTTCATTTTGGCTAAAATGTTTTTGACAGAATTATCCATTACAGCCGTTAATTGTTGCATAGTAAGGAGTATTGGCGCGCTAGATGTACTAGGGGCCTCCTGAGTGGGCAAGACTCGTGTAGACGAAGGAGGGAATGATGCAGTACCATGCTTACTCCCCTCACTTGAGGAATCATCTTGGGCATCATTGTCATTGTCACATAAATCACATTTATTTAAATGAATAGGAATTCTGGCTTCCCCACATTCAGAACACAGTCTATCTGGTAGTTCAGACATGTTAAACAGGCATAAACTTGATAACAAAGTACAAAAAACGTTTTAAAATAAAACCGTTACTGTCACTTTAAATTTTAAACTGAACACACTTTATTACTGCAATTGCGAAAAAACATGAAGGAATTGTTCAAAATTCACCAAATTTTCACCACAGTGTCTTAAAGCCTTAAAAGTATTGCACACCAAATTTGGAAGCTTTAACCCTTAAAATAACGGAACCGGAGCCGTTTTGAACTTTAACCCCTTTACAGTCCCTGGTATCTGCTTTGCTGAGACCCAACCAAGCCCAAAGGGGAATACGATACCAAATGACGCCTTCAGAAAGTCTTTTCTAAGTATCAGAGCTCCTCTCACATGCGACTGCATGCCATGCCTCTCAAAAACAAGTGCGCAACACCGGCGCGAAAATGAGGCTCTGCCTATGCTTTGGGAAAGCCCCTAAAGAATAAGGTGTCTAAAACAGTGCCTGCCGATATTATTATATCAAAATACCCAGATAAAATGATTCCTCAAGGCTAAATATGTGTTAATAATGAATCGATTTAGCCCAGAAAAAGTCTACAGTCTTAATAAGCCCTTGTGAAGCCCTTATTTATGATCGTAATAAACATGGCTTACCGGATCCCATAGGGAAAATGACAGCTTCCAGCATTACATCGTCTTGTTAGAATGTGTCATACCTCAAGCAGCAAGAGACTGCTCACTGTTCCCCCAACTGAAGTTAATTGCTCTCAACAGTCCTGTGTGGAACAGCCATGGATTTTAGTGACGGTTGCTAAAATCATTTTCCTCATACAAACAGAAATCTTCATCTCTTTTCTGTTTCTGAGTAAATAGTACATACCAGCACTATTTCAAAATAACAAACTCTTGATTGAATAATAAAAACTACAGTTAAACACTAAAAAACTCTAAGCCATCTCCGTGGAGATGTTGCCTGTACAACGGCAAAGAGAATGACTGGGGTAGGCGGAGCCTAGGAGGGATCATGTGACCAGCTTTGCTGGGCTCTTTGCCATTTCCTGTTGGGGAAGAGAATATCCCACAAGTAAGGATGACGCCGTGGACCGGACACACCTATGTTGGAGAAATGATAATATTGTTTATCAGCTCATCAATTTATTCTCCCAAGGGAACCACTCAATTACCCCAGTATATAGAGCCCTACTAAAACCGATTAATGAGAACACTGGGAAACATATCAGTGAGAGGTGGTCAAAGGTGCTCAATAAGGATATCACTACACAACAGGTTACACTAAGCATCCATAGGGTGCGATGCGCAACACTGTCCATGGACCTTAGGGAATCCCACACTAGGCTTATTGAGATGGCATACATTACTCCTAGGCTATATAAAGTCTGGGATGCTGAAGCCACGGGGTATTGCCCACGATGTACACAACAAAACGCAGACCTACTTCACATGATCTGGAACTGCCCCAGACTGGCTAGGTTTTGGGGTATGACCCACTTTTGGCTGAGATCCATGGGAATCCCAATAGAGAAATTCACTTTACAGACACTTGTCTTCTTAGACTGTCAAAACACAAATAAGACGAACACAATCTTCGTGCATAATGTAATCTTGCAGGCAAGGAAAGTCATCCTTAAGAATTGATTAGCTCAGAAAGCCCCAACACTAAAGCAGCTAAAAAGAGAGATTCACCAGCAATTACTCTATGAACAGGCAGACACAGTGGGAGATAGCCAAGGACGCACAAAAAGATTCATGGCCAAATGGGAGATCTACATACATACTTTAGATCAGACACAGCAAATACAACTTCTCTATCCAATTCGCAAAACAAACTATTTACTGGAGGCACAGTTGCGAGGGGAGTGGCAATTGAACTTTGAGAGCTATACTGGGCGTCCGAGGAATGGGACTTAGATAGTTTAAGGTATAAAACAGTGACACCCCGGGGTAGGTAGAGTGAGTAGATTCAGGTAGAGGGGTAGTAGGAGGGAGAGTAGACGGAGGATGGTAAAAAGGAAAAACAAGGGTCATGCAGAGGCAAAACTTATTAACAATTAGTAACCTGATGTTGATGTAAATCTCTCTTACTTTTTCAGTTTATTATATCTCTTGCATTTAAGACGGTCACATAAAATGACTAGGTAAATGATCTGTATAGTTTACTTATGTACTCACAATGTGAAGAATTGTTGTATGACCTTTGAATGAATGAATAAATAAAAGTTTAAAAAAAAAAAAAAGTAATCATGGCACCTCTTAAGCGCCTTTTTTCTAAAGAAAACAGACCCAGTTTGGCTAGCCTATCGTCATAGGTTAAATTCTCCAATCCCCTTATTAGCTTTGTGGCCCTTCTCTGAACTTTTTCTAGTTCTGCAATATTTTCTTTTGCGATTGGTCCCCAGAACAGCACTCCATACTCAAGGTGAGGTCTTACCAGGGCTTTATATAGTGACAGCATTATGCTTTCCTCCCTTGAATCAATGCCTCTTTTAATACATGCTAGTATCTTATTAGCCTTTGAAGCTGCTGCCCTGCATTGTGCACCCATCTTTAGCTTGTTATGTATTACTACGACCAAATCCCTTTCCTCCTGTGTTTGGCTAAGTCCCATTTAAATAATACGTTGCCTGCTTATTTTTACTTCCAAAATGTAGAACCTTACATTTTCCCGTATTAGATCTCATTTTCCATTTACCTGCCCATACTTCTAATTTTTGCAGGTCCCTTTGTAACGAAAGTTCATCCTGCGCTGACCTAATGACCTTACTTAACTTAGTATCATCTGCAAAAAAAAGAGATGTCGCTATTTAATCCTAGCTCCAAGTCATTTATAAAAATATTAAAAAGAATAGGGCCCAGCACTGATCCCTGGGGTACTCCACTGATTACCTTTGTCCAATCTGAGTATGATCCATTTACTACTACTCGTTGTTCCCTATCTTTTATCCAGTTATTTATCCATAAACTTATATTTTCAGCTATTCCCAGTCCCTTAATTTTCTGCATTAATCTCTCATGTGGCACTGTATCAAACGCCTTTGCAAAATCTAAGTATATCACATCAACTGATTCCCCTTTATCTATATTTTTACTTACTTCCTCATATAATCTAATTAGATTAGTTTGACATGATCTATTTCTCATAAAACCATGCTGATTAGAACTCATAATCTTGTTTATACGAATATGCTCATTAATATAATCCCATATAATCCCTTCAAATATCTTCCCCACTATTGATGTCAGACTAACTGGTCTATAGCTTCCTGGATCATCCCTACTTCCTTTTTTGAAGAGTGGCACTTCATCAGCTTTATGCCAATCCTGGGGCTCCATGCCTGAGGATAATGAGTCTTGAAAAATTAAGAGTAGAGGTTTGTCTATAACAGTGCTAAATTCCCTTAACACCCTTGGGTGTATTCCATCTGGGCCTGGAGTTTTATTTACCTTAATATTATCCAATTTGTTCCTGATATCCTCTATACATAACCCAATTAATGGTATGGGCTGGCATGTTCTATTTTGTTCCAAAGTATCATCCAATGGTTCCTCTCTTGTGTATACTGTAGAAAAAAACTGGTTTAGTACCTCAGCCTTCTCCCTGTCACTGTTAATCATGCTACCCTCCACGCATTTTAATGTACCTATATTGTCCTTCTTAGATTTTTTTTGCTATTTATGTACTTAAAGAACCTTTTAGGGTTAGACTTAGAATCCTTTGCGATTAATTTTTCATTTTCAATTTTGGCTAATTTGATTGCTTTTTTGCATGCTTTGTTACATTCCTTATAAATATGGAATTTTCAGTCTGTACTATTTTCTTTGAATAATTTAAATGCCCTACGTTTTTTCCTAATTTCTCTTAACACATTTATATTCAGCCACATTGGCTTGGATTTTTTATTTTTATAACCATATGGTATTTGTTGATATGTATATTTATTTAACAAAGTTTTAAATGTTATCCATTTATCCTCTGTATTTTTATTAGAGAATACTTTGTGCTCCAGACTCGAGCACGCTCAAGAGCTTGCGTCCCTGCTTTTCAACAAAAGATACCAAGACTGATGATAGAAGAAAGTTACAAAACTAAATCATGAAATAAACATTTTGGGTTCATGTCCTTTTAAAGGGGACAGTTCTTGAGTGAGTGCTATTAGGGTGAGACAACCTCAATGGTTCACAGCAGATCAAATTACTAAACAAGAAGAATTACTATACTCACCTCTAGTAATAGGCAAACTGCTCACGTATGGCGCCTCTCTGTGCTCAATCTGTGTAACAAGTAAAGGTTTCTTAGGAACAAATCCTGTAGGGACATAAATCACAATCTGTGTAACAAGTAACAGTCTCTCAGGGACATATCCTGTAGGGACATAAATTACATATCCAGTACAAGGTAAGGTACACAGGGCAGGAGCAGTACAAGGGAAGGTACACAAGGCAGGAGCAGTACAAGGGAAAGTACACAGGGCAGGAGCAGTACAAGGCAAGGTACACAAGGCAGGAGCAGTACAAGGGAAGGTACACAGGGCAGGAGCAGTACAAGGGAAGGTACACAGGGCAGGAGCAGTACAAGGGAAGGTACACAAGGCAGGAGCAGTACAAGGGAAGGTACACAGGGCAGGAGCAGTACAAGGGAAGGTACACAAGGCAGGAGCAGTACAAGGGAAGGTACATGGGGCAGGAGCAGTACAAGGGAAGGTGCAAAGGGCAGGAGCAGTACAAGGGAAGGTACACAGGGCAGGAGCAGTACAAGGGAAGGTACACAGGGTAGGAGCAGTACAAGGGAAGGTACACAGGACAGGAGCAGTACAAGGGAAGGTACACAAGGCAGGAGCAGAACAAGGGAAGGTACACGAGGCAGGAGCAGAACAAGGGAAGGTGCAAAGGGCAGGAGCAGTACAAAGGAAGGTACACAGGGCAGGAGCAGTACAAGGGAAGGTACACAGGGCAGGGAGCAGTACAAGGGAAGGTACACAGGGCAGGAGCAGTACAAGGGAAGGTACACAGGGCAGGGAGCAGTACAAGGGAAGGTGCACAGAGCAGGGAGCAGTGCAAGGGAAGGTACACAGGGCAGGGAGCAGTGCAAGGTAAGGTACACAGGGCAGGAGCAGTACAAGGGAAGGTATTATGTAACAAATGTCTGTAATAATAACACATATTTTATAGCTGTTTAACACTAGATTATGTGTAATTTATATGTGTTTAACACTAGATTATGTGTCACTTATATGTGTATAACACAAGATCATGTGTCACGTATATGTGTTTAACACAAGATCATGTGTCACTTATATGTGTTTAACACTAGATTATGTGTCACTTATATGAGTTTAACACTAGATTAGGTGTCACTTATATGTGTTTAATGCTAGATTATGTGTCACTAATATATGTTTAACACGAGGAACTTTTTATCCGGTGGGACTTCCGTTAGCAGGAGGGGCTTGACGAGGCGTCTGTGTTTGGCGCGCTCTGTGAACCAGCTACACTCAGGCCACCGCCAGCTTATCCCAGGCCGTTGAGGCATTACTTACCCTGGCCAGGGAGCCTGTTCGGCTCGGAGGGGTGCTTTTTCCCTTCTGAGGTGCAAGCTCAGGATAAGGAAGTCCGCCAGCCATCAAGACTCAGTGGCTAGAGTCACGGTCGGTGCAACCGGCACAGAAACAATCGTATCTACTGCGGCAGTGCTCCCAGAACCCCGGTGACTGGAGGAAGGCGAGGCAGCTGACCCTGTCTACAACAGACTCGAGTCCCAGGATAGGAGCGCTGTGTTGGCAATGCTGCAGTGAGGACATCTCCTAACGCTGAGTTCCATGTTTTGAAAAGGACATCGGTCCCCCTCCCAGAACCCCAGGAACAAGGCTGTTAAGTATACTTTTATATCCTCTCTTTGTTACTTATGTGTCGGCCTGTCATGGGATAGGAGGGGGGACAAGATCAAGGTTAACCTACTGCCTGAGTCCCAGGGGGACGTGTGATGATACTCGAGGAATTAGCTATTAGAAAGCTGTGAAGGAAGCTGTCTCCAAGGGAAAGAAGGAGTCAAGAGAGATGGTCCCCACTTATATTAGTGGGTGATAACATTCCTCAACTTTCTCACATTAACCTATTACGCATCTATACAGTGGAACTTTTATCTTTACAATTTGAAATTAAGGAAACTGTGCTGTCAGCTCCTGTCTGGCAGGACAGGGGGGTCTCCTGTTGTGAACTGTTACCTTTGCAAATCGAAAGTAAGGGAACTGTGATGTGCTCCCCTGTCTGGTAGGACCGTGGACTCCTTTTTTCAAGTCTCATATCTATCTGTTAAATACTCTGGAGATATCATAAGTTGCCGGCTCAGGACTTAGCTAAAAGTATTAAAGGGAATTTTTCTTCTGCCGGGAGCAGGGGATACCTGCAGGACTTTAGCTGCAATTTACATCTGCTGGGTCGTGTGTTTAACGGTTATATGAGCCCTGGTTCCCCTTCTCCTTTACAGCTTAAATGTCTGATTTCATATCTCTGCTGCTGACATTATGTGTGACTAATGTTTTGTGAAGGCTAATGTAAGGCAGTTGTATACTTAGAAATCAAATACAGATTAAGTTACTATCTATGTTTAGGCAATGACTCCTAAAAGTATTGAAATCTCAGCAGCGGCTAGAGCTATATAGTGTTTGTGTAGAATCTCTCGCTATGATACGATTCCCCACACTAGCAAGTTATCAGATTTATATATAGCAATATGTTGTGCTATGTTATGATCTGTCTGTATAATATTTGATCCAGATGGGTTGTGCTATAGAACAAACTTAATTTCATTTATACTATATGTGGAAAAACTGCCTGTTTCAACTTTTCCTTAGTAATAGGAGCATATATATTTTTCTATTTAAAGCAATAACATAGATAAGTCTATCTGGTGTATATAAAGATCCCAGGTCTAAACTGCTGGATAGGATAATCTAACTAACCCTTTTTTTCTGTATGAGGGGCACTTTTTTTTTCAGCTGGTTTCAGTTTGTTGTTTTTTTCCAGTAATAGATGGTCAAAAATGTCTAATATCACTGTGGAAATTGATTATCCAGCTGTCTTTTGCATTAGTTAGATATATAGTTGGTGACCATTCTGACACAGCGAATACTAGGCTAAAGTCTGCCAAACTTATTTGATTTAGAGTGACAGCAGTAAACATTGATCCCTTTTAGTTACCTTGAATTATATTTCTAGTCTTTTTTTTTCTTTTTTCTTCACATATATAGGCACTAACTTCATATCTTTCTTGCCTTTTTGGCACCTATCTCCTTTTTTTTTTCTCTTTAACACTCACCAAGTGCACAGTCCATTTAGATCACACACAATTTTTTTTCTTCTCTTTTCATTTTCCCCTCCTATCTCCCCTGCCTTACTTGGCAGCCTAACACTGTTTTTTCTCTTTTTTTTTTTCAGCACAAATCATTACTCACCCTACACTACTATTTGGTCGTATAACTCACTTCTGATTTTTTTTTTGTCACTTCATTTTTTATGGATACATTTTTAGGGATCAGCAGGAGCGACTCTGGTACAATGCCACCTAAAAGTAAGGATAGAAAGCCCAGGTCAAGTATTGGCAGCATAGAGACTGTCGCAACCGACTTTTCACCTGGCGGTAACACCCTAATTGACACTAATAACTTAGTCAAACAAATTTCAGACTTATTTATGCCGCAGTTTGAAGGAGTTAAAGTAGAACTAATTACCTTAACAAATGAGCTTAAACTAGTATCTAGCAGACTTGCAGAGATTGAAAATAGGATCTCTGATCTAGACGATTTGCAACAGGTACAACAATCCCGATTAAATTCTCAAGCCAAAAGTATAGACACTATGCAATCTCGTTTAGAGGACTTAGAAGACAGGTCACGGAGGAACAATTTAAAGATTGTAGGTCTCCCTGAGAGCCCTGAGTTTCTAGATCTTATGAAATTTGTACAGAGCACGTTACCAGAGTTGCTCGATATGCCCCCCTCCAGTACAGAGATTATGGTGGAAAGGGTCCACAGACTGGGTACATATAAAAACAAAGAGAATCCCATGAAAGCTAAAAGACCAGTTCTGGTAAAATTATTGAATTTTCAGGACAAGCAGAGAATCTTAGCATATTATAGAAAGAAAGCCATCATAGAGATAAATAAAGAACGTATTTTATTATTCTCGGATTTCTCTGCTGAAACAGCCAATAGGAGGAGAAACATGGCCCCATGGTGTTCAAAGTTAATAAATGCAGGTCACCAGGCGACCATGATCTACCCTGCTAAAATTAAAATCTTTTCAGAGGACAAGGTGATTTTTCTGAATTCAGTAGAGGAGGTCAGACAATTCTTGGAGAATAATAAAAACACAGTTGAATAATGTATAGGCATATATATACAAGTCTGCCAGCTACTGGGTGTAATTTATTTTATGTGACTTTATTGTACCGACCTGTTAGGGTGTTGATGTGTTCGTGTTTTCTTTTTTCTTTTTTTTTTCTTTTTTCTCTTTTCTCTCTTTCCTCTTCTTTTGCTATGGTTGCTCTCTCCTCCTCCTGGGGCTATTGCTATGTCCTGGTTAAGATGTTGCACCCATTAAGAGATTTAAGTGATAAATTTTTATAGATGAAAAAAGCAATTAGTTTATTATCCTGGAATGTGGGTGGGTTCTCCTCCCCTGCTAAGAGGAAAAAGATCATACATCATTTAAAAAGTTATAAACCAGATATTGTCTTCCTGCAGGAAACTCATCTGAGCCTGCAGGAGGCAGAAAAGTTAAAAATCAGTTGGATTGGGGAGGTGGTTGCGACGTCAGCAGTTAGAAAAAAGAGAGGAGTTGCATGCATTTTCAATAAAAACCTTGATTTTAAGTTAATCTCGCAAGAGAAAGATGTGGAGGGAAGATATCTTATTCTGAAAGTAGAGATTAACGAGTGTCAGTATACGCTGTGTAATCTCTACGCTCCGAATGAATGTCAGCCACATTTCTGGGATGGATTATACGCAAAATTAGTTAATTCCATAGATTCTCAATTGATTATAGGGGGCGATTTTAATAGTGTTTTTGTCCCTCAGCTGGGAACTGGGGGCTCCCATAGATCAAGAAAAGAGGCCAAAATATTGACCTCCTTTTCAAAAGGCCTTAAATTAAAGGATATTTGGAGAATCCAACACCCGGACGAGAAATTATTTACATGTGAATCGAAAGTACATCGTACCTTCTCAAGAATAGACATGTTTCTGGTATCTGAAAGATTACTGCAACTAGAGATAAAAACAGATATTAGGAACATAATTCTATCTGACCATGCTATTATATCGCTGTCTATCCAGTTGAGGAACAGGGGAGCCGGTCTCGGGGCCAAATTTTTCTTTCCTAGCTTCTTATATTCTAATATTCCCTTCAGAAATTGGCTGACTCAGAAATGGAAGGATTATGCACATCAGAACAAGGAATACATTCCTAGAACAGAAATATTTTGGGAGGCCGCAAAGGCCTGTCTAAGGGGGGAAATTAAGGCATATATGGTTAAAAGGAAAAGGAAGATTAGAGCGAGAGAAAGTCAACTGAACAATCATCTTAGAAATAAATTTATTAAATACACTGATAATCCTAATAAGGACAATTGGGAATATTATCAAAGGGCTAAGAGTGAGAGAGAGACTTTTCTATCCAAAAATCAGATACAGGAAGATATGAAAAACAAAGCCACATTTGGTACTTTCTCCCCGAAGATGGCTAAAATGCTCTCAAATATTTCCAAAAGTAAGAGGAAAAACAATTACATAGGAACAATCATATCAGAGGGTAAAAAGTATAATACTCCGAAGGAGATCGTTGAGCAATTTCAATTATTCTATCAGAAAATATACTCCCCTGCAGAAGTTGACCAAGAGGCGAAAAAGTCTTTTTGGGAAAGCATTAAATTACCAAAAATCACCTCAGATCATTTAAATATCTTGAATAAAGAGATTACCACAGAGGAAACACTTACTGCAATTAAAGAGGCAGTTTTGGGGAAAGCACCTGGGCCCGACCAATTACCGATTGAATTTTATAAAATATTATCGGAGGAGATTGTTCTGACTCTCACAGATCTGTTTAATAAATATTTTCTGCTGCATTCTAGACCCTCTCGGTTCTTCACCGCCTCAAATATTACCCTTATATTAAAGAAGGAAAAAGATCCTAATTTAATGGACTCATATAGACCAATCTCGCTTCTTAATAGCGACTACAAGCTATTAGCAAATATACTAGCTAATCGTCTCAAAAAGGTTATAGGAGAAGTTATTCATCCGGATCAAACCGGATTCATTCCCGGTAGGTCAGCACAGAAAAACATAAGAAGGGCTATGACTATAATCGAATATATTTTAGCAACCCATAGGACGGGGTCAGGGCTGAAGCAAGATTTTGCGTTGTTAACGGTGGATGCAGAAAAAGCCTTTGACTCTGTCCTATGGGATCATTTGTTAACAGCTCTAAACAATTTTGGTTTTTCAGGTCACTTCTATGAATATATTTCACTTCTTTACCAGAACCCAATCTCTTTCCTTAATATTAATAATATGTTATCAGACCCAATTATACTGCATAAGGGAACAAGACAGGGGTGCCCTCTTTCCCCATTATTATTTGATATTGCCATCGAACCTTTGGCGGTGAAGAGCCGAGAGATTTTGGAAGGTATAAGAATAAAACAGCATAAAGTTACCCTCTCACTTTACGCAGATGATATCCTCTTCTATATAAGAAACTCTGCTAAAAATATCCCAATCTTAATTAATATTCTATCAGAATTCAGTAAATTCGCCGGGTACAGAATAAATCTTTCCAAGTCTGAGATTCTCTGGATTATAAAGAATAGAAACAGTCATATACAAAACCCCTTCAAATTAACTGATAAATCTATTAAATATCTGGGAATAAATCTTTCAGGAAACCCAGAGCAATGGTACCATATGAATTTCGCTCCTATTTGGAGAAGTTGTCTAGCCGAATTCCAGAAATGGAGCAAACTACCCCTGTCACTTTCTGCAAAAATAGCATTGATCAAAATGCGAACGCTTCCAAAATTACTATTTTTTATTCAGAATATTCCTTCATTTCTGAATAGGGCTGATATTAAAAAGTTTAATTCGGCTTGTTCTACCTTTCTCTGGGCCCCAAAGAAACCCCGTATCTCACTATCGAGGTTAATGCATCCCAAAGATTGGGGCGGATTAGCTCTGCCAAATTTAGCAAATTACAATCTGGCATGCCTTGCCCGAATTGCTCTGGACTGGCTCACAGGAGCAAATTTTATTGCTTGCTCTGATGTGGAAGGGGGTATCATAGCGCCATATGCCCTTAAGGCATTGTTACATACTGCCCACCCAGCAAAGGTTCGGGATCTCTCATTAAAACATACATTCTATAACGTTGTTCTAGCGTGGCATAAAATTTGCAAATTATTAAAAGTAGAAAACACACTTTCTCGCTATTTACCGATCAGGGGTAATCCTGATTTCAAGGGTGGTTGCGAATCCTCAGCCTTTAGGAAATGGGCTGCCAATGAGTTGAGGTTTATGAATCAGGTAGTGGATCCAGTTACAAATCATATAAAAACATTTGAATTACTAACCAGAGAATTTCAGTTGGATAAAAGATCCTTCTTTGCTTATTTACAATTAAGACATTTCTATTACAGTAAGAAATCTATGGTCGAGGATCCCTGGACCCTGGGTCCATTAGATCCTGTTATTAACAGATTTTCACAGGGAAACCATTCTATATCATATATTTATAGATTGCTGTTATTGAAGGAGGCAGAGAGGAAGGTGGATAACCTTTTTTCCATCTGGAAATTTGACTTTCCTGAATTGGACAGGGGTTATTTCCAGGAGAGTTTTGACAGGGCAAGGAAATTTTCAAGCAGTATGGCAATTAGAGAATCTCATTGCAAACTTCTTAATAGGGCCTATTTAACGCCTAGTAAGATGGCTAAATGGAAGGGGGATATGTCTTGTTATAGATGCAATTTTCCGTCGGCAGACATTTTCCATCTATTCTATTCCTGCCCAAAAATGATCAAACTTTGGAAACAAGTGGAATATTGGTTGAACAGATTTCTGCCAGATAGAATGGTATTGAAGCCCCTGTCAATCTTTTTCTTGGTCTCGAATAAAACATATAATAAGCCTCTGATAAATACTCTAATTCTCCTAGTCAGACAGATGATACTCAAAGCATGGAAGGAGAAAAATGCTCCTAGTATAGCTTCAGTTATTAACAATGTTCATTATCAAATGTTACTAGAACTATATGATCCGCTAATATTTGAGGAAAATAAATTAAGAAAATACTTTGCTAAATGGGATAAGGTAATTCTGAGCAGACCTAGCGAGGTCCAGTTACAGATATTAAAATTCTTTCGTAACTCACCGGCTTTTCTACAATTAATTCTATCAGAGAGTTACCCTGACCTTTGGAGACAATGGTTTCTATGAGGCGTAGGGGTGGGGGCCCCGGGTGGAGGGAAGAGAGTTAGGAAAGGCCCTCCTTTTTTTTTTTTTTCTTTTTTTTTTTTTGTTTTTTTTTCTTTTCTTTTTTTTGCTTTCTTTTTTCTTTTATGTATGTATGGAATTCTAATAATGAGAGAAAATAGAGGAGCAGACTCTGTTTGAGATTCCAAGGTGATGTTATATATATTGTTGTCAGGTTTAATATGTTTTTGAGAAGCAAGATTGTTAAAGTGATGACCCATGCAATACTGTTATTTGCATTGTCTTTGGAATGCTTAATGCTGAAGCTGTATATGATTTTGAATCCCTCAATAAAGGAAAAAATATGTTTAAAAAAAAAAATATGTTTAACACAAGATTAGGTGTCATTTATATGTGTTTAAAACTATATTATGTGTCACTTATATGTGTTTAACACTAGATTATGTGTTACTTATATGTGTTTAACACTAGATTAGGTGTCATTTATATGTGTTTAACACTAGATTAGGTGTCACTTATATGCGTCTTTGTCCCATTCCCTGTAGAGTTATATAAATTATTACCTAGAGACCTGAGGGTCTGGTAATTCTCCATCATCACATCCTTATAAAGCTCTTTTTGTTCTTCAGTTAAAAAGCCCCACTCCTTCTCTGTGAAATAAACTGCAACTTCATCAAACTCCATTTGTTCCTTTAAAAAAAAAAAAAAAAGGGGTTTAACTTCTAAAGTATAAACCACACAGAGCAAACTGTGTCAATGACCATGAACAAACCATATAGTCAGCGTGCTCACTCCCCCTGGGGTTGTGCTGTGTGTGTTGTATAAAGACCATGAACAAACCCAAAACTCAGCCAATCACCATAAACAAACCATATAGTCAGTATGCTCACTCCCCCTGGGGTTGTACTGTGTGTGTGTTGTATACAGTCCATGAAGAAGCCCAGAGCTCGGCCAGTGACCCTGAACAGACCATATGGTAAGTGTGCTCACTCCCCCTGGGGTTGTGCTTTGTGTGTGTTGTATAAAGACCATGAACAAACCATATAGTCAGTGTGCTCACTCCCCCTGGGTTTGTGCTGTGTGTGTTGTATAAAGACCATGAACAAGCCCAGAGCTCGGCCAGTGACCATAAACAAACCATATAGTCAGTATGCTCACTCCCCCTGGGGTTGTACTGTGTGTGTGTTGTATACAGTCCATGAAGAAGCCCAGAGCTCGGCCAGTGACCCTGAACAGACAATATGGTAAGTGTGCTCACTCCCCCCTGGGGTTGTGCTTTGTGTGTGTTGTATAAAGACCATGAACAAACAATATAGTCAGTGTGCTCACTCCCCCTGGGGTTGTGCTCTGTGTGTTGTATAAAGACCATGAACAAGCCCAGAGCTCGGCCAGTGACCATGAACAGACCATATGGTAAGTGTGCTCACTCCCCCTGGGGTTGTGCTTTGTGTGTGTTATATAAAGACCATGAACAAACCCAGAGCTCAGCCAGTGACCATGAACAGACCATATGGTCAGAGTGCTCACTCCCCCCCCGGGGTTGTGCTGTGTGTGTGTTGTATAAAAACCATGAACAAGCCCAGAGCTCTGCCAGTGACCATGAAAAGACCATATGGTCAGTGTGCCCCCCCCCTGGAGTTATGCTGTGTGTGTTGTATAAAGGCTGCTCAGCATCAGACATCTCACACAGCAGCAGATAAATGACAATATGACTAATCGTCCTCACCTCCCCAGTCACCATGTAGATGTTTAAGGTTTGGTTCTTCTCAGTCGTCTTCTTGTTAGTTACACGTGAATCAGCCCCAATACTCCATGAACTGGTTCTGGTCCTTAATGACACTGAGTAAAGTACTCACCTTGTCACTTAGAGTAACACTGACCTATAACTAGAGAAGAGAGAGTGTAAATATAACATATTAATGTACAGATCTGTGTCTATGTCAGACTAATTTCAGTTATAATAATAAAAAGTTATAATAATAATAATAATAATAATAATAACTAATATTTATATAGCGCCTTTCTCCCAGTGGGACTCAAAACACTTTTTCAGCGCTTGTCCTCGGAATTAACCAAATCGGCAGCTGAATAGTAATAGTTGTTATTATTACCCAATTTAATGGTACTCATTTTATCGACCTCAGAAGGATGAAGGGCTGAGTTGGCCCTGCTGGGATTATAACCTATGACTTCGGAAGGATGAAGGGCTGAGCCGGCCCTGCCGGGATTAGAACCTATGACCTCGGAACGATGAAGGGCTGAGTCAGCCCTGCCGGGATTAGAACCTATGACCTCGGAACAATGATGGGCTGAGTCGGCCCTGCCAGGATTAGAACCTATGACTTTGGAACGATGAAGGGCTGAGTCGGCCCTGCCGGGATTAGAACCTATGACTTCGGAACGATAAAGGGCTGAGTCGGCCCTGCCGGGATTAGAACCTATGACCTCGGAAGGATGAAGGGTTGAGTCGGCCCTGCTGGGATTAGAACCTATGACCTCGGAACGATGAAGGGCTGAGTCGGCCCTGCCGGGATAAGAACCTATGACCTTTGGATCGTTGAACAGGCTTTTGTAGTCAGGGCATTTTACCAACTGAGCTACCTCACTGGCCAATTACTACATATTTGTTTAGATATTTAGGACTATTTCCCTCTTCCAAGTGTAGTGATTTCCTTTTGATGCCAATGATAAAAAAAAAAAAAAAAAATGTTTTACTAATTGTAATTTTAAAGACTTAAAAGGGACAGTTAACTGGATTTATTTTTTATAAAAAAAAAACCCCAGTAGTTAACACCTTTACTACCCATTCCCCAGCTTTGCACAACCAACATGGTTATATTAATATACTTTATAACCGCTAAAGCCTGTTTCTAAGCCCCTGCAGGCCCCCTCTTATCTCAGTGCATTTTATTAGCATTTCACAGCCAGCTAGTGCTAGTTCATGTGTGCCATATAGATAACATTGTGCTCACTCTCTTGGAATTGTGCATGAACCAGCGCTAATTGGCTAAAATGCTAGTTTGTAAATAGCAGAGATAAGGAGGCTGTCTGCAGAGGCTTATAAACAGGTCATCTCAGAGGTAAAAAGTATATTAATATAACAGTGTTGTTTATGCAAAACTGGGTAATGGGTAATAGAGGGATTATCTATCTTTTTAAAGAATACAAATATTCAAGTTGACTGTCCCTTTAACAATACAGTAAAACTTCAGGAAGTACAAATATTGTCCCATCATTCATAGATACTATAAATGTAAACGGACAATAAAACTAATTTTCTTGATGGCATCTTAACACTGTGATTTTATTTATATTTTTATTGTTTATCCCAGTTAGTTTTATGTTCCTGGAGATGAACTGAGCACAAATGAGTAGTTCCTCATTGTTTTACTAAAATACAATTATTTTTATATTTAAAGTTTAGTTTAGTATTTAGTTTGAAATTACCCACAAGGACATCTGAATGCAACTTTTATTGGGGCTAATAAACCTTTAAATGTAGTGATCCCTTCTCCACCAAGGTCGCATCCCAGTAATAAAATGGGTGAGGTAGACGGGTGTAAACCCCTTAATAAAATGGTATTAGAGATAAATATTTATATCACCAGTAAATTATACAGAGATCTAATATTATGCAGTAGTTCCCTCTGTGACACACACACACACACACACCATATCCCCAGTACATTATACACAGATATATAATATTATGTAGTAGTTCCCTCTGACACACACACCATATCCCCAGTACATTATACACAGATATATAATATTATGTAGTAGTTCCCTCTGACACACACACCATATCCCCAGTACATTATACACAGATATATAATATTATGTAGTAGTTCCCTCTGACACACACACACACCATATCCCTAGTACATTATACACAGATATAGAATATTATGTAGTAGCTCCCTCTGTGACACACACACCATATCCCCAGTACATTATACACAGATATATAATATTATGTAGTAGTTCCCTCTGTGACACACACCATATCCCCAGTATATTATACACAGATATATAATATTATGTAGTAGTTCCCTCTGTGACACACACGCCATATCCCCAATACATTATACACAGATATATAATATTATGTAGTACTTCCCTCTGTGACACACACACACCATATCCCCAGTACATTATACAGATATATAATATTATGTAGTAGTTCCCTCTGACACACACACACACACACACACACCATTTCCCCAGTACATTATACACAGATATATAATATGTAGTAGCTCCCTCTGACACACACCATATCCCCAGTACATTATACACAGATATAATATTATGTAGTAGTTCCCTCTGTGACACACACAGCATATCCCCAGTACATTATACACAGATATATAATATTATGTAGTAGTTCCCTCTGACACACACTTACCATATCCCCAGTACATTATACACAGATATATAATATTATGTAGTACTTCCCTCTGTGACACACACAGCATATCCCCAGTACATTATACACAGATATATAATATTATGTAGTAGTTCCCTCTGTGACACACACCATATCCCCAGTACATTATACACAGATATATAATAGTATGTAGTAGTTCCCTCTGTGACACACACACACCATATCCCCAGTACATTATACACAGGTATATAATATTATGTAGTAGTTCCCTCTGACACACACTTACCATATCCCCAGTACATTATACACAGATATATAATATTATGTAGTAGTTCCCTCTGTGACACACACACCATATCCCCAGTACATTATACACAGATATATAATATTATGTAGTAGTTCCCTCTGACACACACACACCATATCCCCAGTACATTATACACAGATATATAATATTATGTAGTAGTTCCCTCTGACACACACCCCATATCCCCAGTACATTATACACAGATATATAATATTATGTAGTAGTTCCCTCTGTGACACACACCATATCCCCAGTACATTATACACAGATATATAATATTATGTAGTAGTTCCCTCTGACACACACACCATATCCTCAGTACATTATACACAGACATATAATATTATGTAGTAGTTCCCTCTGTGACACACACACCATATCCCCAGTACATTATACACAGACATATAATATTATGTAGTAGTTCCCTCTGACACACACACACCATATCCCCAGTACATTATACACAGATATATAATATTATGTAGTAGTTCGATCTGTGACACACACACACACACTATATCCCGAGTACATTATACAGATATATAATATTATGTAGTAGTTCCCTCCGTGACACACACCATATCCCCAGTACATTATACACAGATATATAATATTATGTAGTAGTTCCCTCTGACACACACACACACCATATCCCCAATACATTATACACAGATATATAATATTATGTAGTAGTTCCCTCTGACACACACACACACACACACACACACACCATATCCCCAATACATTATACACAGATATATAATATTATGTAGTAGTTCCCTCTGACACACACACCATATCCCCAGTACATTATACACAGATATATAATATTATGTAGTAGTTCCCTCTGTGACACACACACACCATATCCCCAGTACATTATAGACAGATATATAATATTATGTAGCAGTTCCCTATGTGACACACACACCATATCCCCAGTACATTATACACAGATATATAATATTATGTAGTAGTTCCCTCTGACACACACACCATATCCCCAGTACATTATACACAGATATATAATATTATGTAGTAGTTCCCTCTGTGACACACACACACCATATCCCCAGTACATTATAGACAGATATATAATATTATGTAGTAGTTCCCTCTGACACACACACACCGTATCCCCAGTACATTATACACAGATATATAATATTATGTAGTAGTTCCCTCTGACACACACACCATATCCCCAGTACATTATATAACAAAGTGATAAGGCCACTACTAATACCATGGGAAAAGAGGCCCTGAGAAATGGGGGATTTAAAACTTATCATTTAATGGTTTTGTTAAAACTAGGGTGAACACAATTAAAAACCACAGTCGGTGTGAGAGTGAATGAATGTGGGCCTGTGGCTAAAATTGCCTCAGGAATAGAATTTTTTTTTATATTTATTTTTGTACAATCCAGAGTGTATACACAGGGGGATTCGAAAATTACTGAGTGGAGATTAAGTACAAGTTAACCAATTATAATAACTGAAGTCATATATTGACTAATATTCACATGGATTGGTATGGTCACCTCTATATGTAATATTAGGTAAATTTTATTAGTGAGATACCAAAGTGTTCCATTCGTACTTGACTCCCTCAAAGAAAACAGTGCCAGAAAAACCCACTGGTATGTAACTAGGTTCAAGGTAACCCCAGAGCTGGTAGAATTCTCTAACTATCCAATGCGGTGCTACTCTTAAATCTTGTTGGTTTCACAATGGAGTACCATCATTAGTTAGCCTCTGGACAGATAACAAGCGACACATTACTAGGTATAATTGTATCTATTATTTTGGCTGAATTATTGCCTTATTACAGTTAAATAGTGACGTACTATAAGTGTACTGCTGTCACATCTGCCTAGCGATGAAAGAATAATTCAAATACAATATATTGGTTAGTTAGTGTGCCCCTTACAGAGGGAATAATCTTATATCTGAGGATATATCAATTGCTTAAACAATACAACCCTGGACCGGATACTCAATTTAGTGAACTGTTATAGATATCGAATAGCTCGATAGCAAGACCTATGTAAATTGGCAGTAGTTTGAGAGTATTTGAAAGAATATAGGGTAAATGCAGTGAAACTTGTGCTTAGTGTAAATTATATTTTAAATTCAAATTGTATACCACTATATTCTTATTACACTACTGTACTTTAGGTCCGGGTGATAGGATCTATGTACTGAGTTCGCAAAAGTTTTTTTTTTTATATGTTTATCCTGGACCAGGGTTCCAATGTGAACCGGTATCTTTGCATTTAAGTATCTACAGAGAGGAGTATTTACAGCCTGGTATGTGACTGGGTTGTCAGTAACCCCGGTGCTGGTAGAATTCTCTAACAGTCCAATATAGTATTATTATTGAGTATTATTTGATTCACAACGGAGTACCATCATTTACTAGCCTCAGGTCTGGGAATAAGCCGTTTATTACCAGGTGTCATTTCATCTTGTGTTTTTGACTGGATTATTGCATTATTTAAATTTAGGGGTGATGTACTGCAAGTATACTACTATCAAATCTGCCTAAAGGTTTATGTATCGTCCAGATACAATATATTGGTTAGTTAGTGTGCCCCTTGCAGAGGGAATAATCTTATTTTTATACACCTCACACGAATAGCACAAGTCACTTTTCATTTTTAGAGCACACCATTCGCCACTTATCCCACAAGATGGGCACACTTGCATGGGATCTACAAACGGCATACACAGATCACTTATTTTATTTCAATTCACTGCACTCTCTCCTGGTCCATAATTCAATCAGGTTGATAACTAACATACACATGGGACCCCCCGTTCTTTTTCCCCCATTTCTGAGTAAGTGATGAACCAGGGAAGGATGTCCCTTTGATTTTTCAATTATTGAAATATGATACATTCTGTCACCAGATGAGTAATGATAAACTCATTGTTATGTTTTTCCAATCACAATGCACTTTTTGATGCACTTTTCAAGTGAGTTTTCTTCACAGTTTTTCACCCTTATACAGTGTGAGAGACATCAAACGCCACTATACTTTTTATTCATGGTTTAAATATAGAGTAATGTAACAAGTTCATATAGGAATACGGTCCAGTGTTACATTTATGACAATTTTATTTTTCCCTCTTGTATCCACGTAGATGATTAATAACAATCCGTTTATTATCTGATCATGATGTTCCGACTTTGCACCTGTGTTATCTATTTTTGTTCCATACCCAATTATACAATTTTATCCACCCCTAGATGTTTATTACAGATTGGTGCCTACCTCTTTCCGCAATCAGTTCTATATGCTGGCACAATATGAGATGATGAAGTCACACACCTCCTCCTTAGCCAATAGAATATGAGAACAGAGGGACCAATTATTTGAGTCGAAAGAGACGTGCCCTCTTACAATTCAGCCAATAAAAGGCCAATGGAATGGCGGGCGCCCCACCTTTGACAAAGCCGTAAGGCGAAACATGTCAGGGCATCCGGAGATTTCATCTCCTTTTTAACTTATGCAGCGGTGTGAATTGTAGAATGGATGGTTAATTAGAAAATGTATCTTAAAATCAGAGTGAATGTGTGAACGTTAGATGTTTGTTCAATCGATTCTCATACTCTAACTCACCCAGAGACTGATAGATTTACTCTTCCAATATCAGTTATCAGACGGCTAATAATCATAACACTAGGCACATACGGTAATGTGGGGACCCGTTGCCTTAGTGGACATTTAATTGCAAAGATACTGGTTCGCATTGGAGCCATAGTCCAGGACAAAAAACATAAAAAACGTTTGCTAACTCAGTATATAGACCGTACTATTCGGATTGAAAAGCACAGCAGTGTGACATAAATACAATGGCATAAAACTTGAATTTAAAGTATAACCGGCACAAGCACAAGTTACATTACATTTACCCTATATTCACTCAAATACTATCATACTGCTGTCAATTCACATATAGGTATATCTATCGAGTCATTTGATATATTACAGTTAATGAAACTGATAAAGAGCAATAATCCTTTAAGAATATCACGTCCTGAAATTGTTTTATCTCTACAATTTGGTGGCACTATATTATCCTACTACTAAGATATCGTAGATTCAAGTATTTTTATAACTTAAAACGTGCCACTAATATTGAAAATAGGACAATAGGGGGCAACCCATCAGATACATATTTTGTAGACAGTTTTTAAAAGAATTTTAATATAAGGGTGGTCCTATGTGTAGTTTAGAATCTCCCTCTTTGTTTCTAAGAGAACAAGGGCATAGATACTTGTCCTCATTTGATCCATTTACTTTAACAGTTATCTACTAAATGTATCAATTGTCACGTAACATAACAGGTGACATGAATTTCTCCCAGGGTGAACTATCATGAGGGTAGTGTCAGGAAGATTTCTCAGGATACTAAATATCCTCCTTCCTTATTTTCCATTATTCTATTATCTGGCGTACAGTATACCCCCTGTTTATATTCCCCAGAAGATGCTCTCATTTGATTATTAAGGAGTCTATTTACCTGAAAAAGTAAATAGAATGATATTTATTTAATGTTACTTTTTATATGTATAGACATTAATAACATTATCCCAAATTTATAGAAAGTTATAATAATTATTTTGTAGACCTGCACCAGGCTGGGAAGACTGAATCTGCAATAGGCAAGCAGCTTGGTGTGAAGAAATCAACTGTGGGAGCAATAATTTGAAAATGGAAGACATACAAGACCACTGATAATCTCCCTCGATCTGGGGCTCCACGCAAGATCTCACCCCGTGGGGTCAAAATGATCACAAGAACGGTGAGCAAACATCCCAGAACCACACAAGGGGACCTAGTGAATGATTTGCAGAGAGCTGGGACCAACGTAACAAAGGCTACCATCAGTAACACACTACGCTGCCAGGGACTCAGATCCTGCAGTGCCAGACGTGTCCCCCTGCTTAAGCCAGTACATGTCCGGGCCCATCTGAAGTATGCTAGAGAGCATTTTGATGATCCAGAAGCGGATTGGGAGAATGTCATATGGTCATATGAAACCAAAGTAGAACTGTTTGGTAGAAACACAACTCGTCGTGTTTGGAGGAGAGAGAATGCTGAGTTGCAACCAAAGAACACCATACCAACTGTGAAGCATGGGGGTGGCAACATCATGCTTTGGGGCTGTTTCTCTGCAAAGGGAACAGGACAACTGATCCGTGTACATGAAAGTATGAATGGGGCCATGTATCGTGAGATTTTGAGTGCAAACCTCCTTCCATCAGCAAGGGCATTGAAGATGAAACGTGGCTGGGTCTTTCAGCATGACAATGATCCCAAACACACCACCCGGCAACGAAGGAGTGGCTTCATAAGAAGCATTTCAAGGTCCTGGAGTGGCCTAGCCAGTCTCCAGATCTCAACCCCATAGAAAACCTTTGGAGGGAGTTGAAAGTCCGTGTTGCCCAGCGACAGCCCCAAAACATCACTGCTCTAGAGGAGATCTGAATGCAGGAATGGGCCAACATACCAGCAACAGTGTGTGAAAACCTTGTGAAGACTTACAGAAAACGTTTGACCTCTGTCATTGCCAACAAAGGATATATAACAAAGTATTGAGATGAACTTTTGATATTGACCAAATACTTATTTTCCACTATAATTTGCAAATAAATTCTTTCCAAATCAGACAATGTGATTGTCTGGATTTGTTTCCACATTTTGACTCTCATAGTTAAGGTATACCTATGATGAAAATTACAGGCCTCTCTCATCTTCTTAAGTGGGAGAACTTGCACAATTGGTGGCTGACTAAATACTTTTTTGCCCCACTATATGTAGTAGTTCCCTCTGACACACACCATATCCCCAGTACATTATACACAGATATATATTATGTAGTAGTTCCCTCTGTGACACACACCATATCCCCAGTACATTATACACACATATATATATATATAATATTATGTAGTAGTTCCCTCTGACACACACACACACACACACCATATCCCCAGTACATTATACACAGATATATAATATTATGTAGTAGTTCCCTCTGTGACGCACACCATATCCCTAGTACATTATACACAGATATATAATATTATATAGTAGTTCCCTCTAACACACACCATATCCCCAGTACATTATACACAGATATATAATATTATGTAGTAGTTCCCTCTGACACACACACACACCATATCCCCAGTACATTATACAAAGATATATAATATTATGTAGTAGTTCCCTCTGTGACACACACACACCATATCCCCAGTACATTATACACAGATATATAATATTATGCAGTAGTTCCCTATGTGACACACACCATATCCCCAGTACATTATACACAGATATATAATATTATGTAGTAGTTCCCTCTGACACACACCATATCCCCAGTACATTATACACAGATATATAATATTATGTAGTACGGTAGTTCCCTCTGTGACACACACACCATATCCCCAGTACATTATACACAGATATATAATATTATGTAGTAGTTCCCTCTGACACACACCATATCCCCAGTACATTATACACAGATATATAATATTATGTAGTAGTTCCCTCTGACACACACCATATCCCCAGTACATTATTCACAGATATATAATATTATGTAGTAGTTCCCTCTGACACACACCATATCCCCAGTACATTATACACAGATATATAATATTATGTAGTAGTTCCCTCTGACACACACCATATCCCCAGTACATTATACACAGATATATAATATTATGTAGTAGTTCCCTCTGACACACACCATATCCCCAGTACATTATTCACAGATATATAATATTATGTAGTAGTTCCCTCTGACACACACCATATCCCCAGTACATTATACACAGATATATAATATTATGTAGTAGTTCCCTCTGACACACACCATATCCCCAGTACATTATTCACAGATATATAATATTATGTAGTAGTTCCCTCTGACACACACCATATCCCCAATACATTATACACAGATATATAACACTATACACAGCACCAGCACATTATACACAGATATATAACACTATACACAGCACCAGCACATTATACACAGATATATAACACTATCCACAGCACCAGTACACTATACACACTGCAGATATATAACACTATCCACAGCACCAGTACACTATACACAGATATATAACACTATACACAACACCAGCACATTATACACAGATATATAACATTATACACAGATATATATATATATATATATATATAAACACTATACACAGCACATTATACACAGATATATATTATGTAGTAGTTCCCTCTGTGACACACACCATATCCCCAGTACATTATACACACATATATATATATATAATATTATGTAGTAGTTCCCTCTGACACACACACACACACACACACCATATCCCCAGTACATTATACACAGATATATAATATTATGTAGTAGTTCCCTCTGTGACGCACACCATATCCCTAGTACATTATACACAGATATATAATATTATATAGTAGTTCCCTCTAACACACACCATATCCCCAGTACATTATACACAGATATATAATATTATGTAGTAGTTCCCTCTGACACACACACACACACCATATCCCCAGTACATTATACAAAGATATATAATATTATGTAGTAGTTCCCTCTGTGACACACACACACCATATCCCCAGTACATTATACACAGATATATAATATTATGCAGTAGTTCCCTCTGTGACACACACCATATCCCCAGTACATTATACACAGATATATAATATTATGTAGTAGTTCCCTCTGACACACACCATATCCCCAGTACATTATACACAGATATATAATATTATGTAGTACGGTAGTTCCCTCTGTGACACACACACACCATATCCCCAGTACATTATACACAGATATATAATATTATGTAGTAGTTCCCTCTGACACACACCATATCCCCAGTACATTATACACAGATATATAATATTATGTAGTAGTTCCCTCTGACACACACCATATCCCCAGTACATTATTCACAGATATATAATATTATGTAGTAGTTCCCTCTGACACACACCATATCCCCAGTACATTATACACAGATATATAATATTATGTAGTAGTTCCCTCTGACACACACCATATCCCCAGTACATTATACACAGATATATAATATTATGTAGTAGTTCCCTCTGACACACACCATATCCCCAGTACATTATTCACAGATATATAATATTATGTAGTAGTTCCCTCTGACACACACCATATCCCCAGTACATTATACACAGATATATAATATTATGTAGTAGTTCCCTCTGACACACACCATATCCCCAGTACATTATTCACAGATATATAATATTATGTAGTAGTTCCCTCTGACACACACCATATCCCCAATACATTATACACAGATATATAACACTATACACAGCACCAGCACATTATACACAGATATATAACACTATACACAGCACCAGCACATTATACACAGATATATAACACTATCCACAGCACCAGTACACTATACACACTGCAGATATATAACACTATCCACAGCACCAGTACACTATACACAGATATATAACACTATACACAACACCAGCACATTATACACAGATATATAACATTATACACAGATATATATATATATATATATATATATACACTATACACAGCACATTATACACAGATATATAACACTTTAAAAAGCAGTTTGTATTTTAGCTCATATTCATAGTCTATGTATTGTTAAAACATATATCCTTAATGCTAAATTGTTTTATTTGTGCAAATATAGAGTTATAATTCAGAGTTTGGCTATTGGCACAAATAATATATACAATTTCTGATGTTTTAATAGAAGTGTATATTGTACTATTGTTTAACTTAGCACTGTTAATTGTATTGTTGAATGTTAGTAGCTGCTATCTTAAGTCTCATTGTGATATTTTAAATGCAACTCTGTATGAAAGGCTATTGTGAATAAGGTAAACGTGTATGAACTCTGCATAGCATATTTTAATCGTTTTTAAACGCGTATAATATTGATTCATATTCTGGC
This sequence comes from Bombina bombina, assembly GCF_027579735.1. Classification (NCBI taxonomy): domain Eukaryota; kingdom Metazoa; phylum Chordata; class Amphibia; order Anura; family Bombinatoridae; genus Bombina; species Bombina bombina. The sequence goes on along the minus strand of NC_069505.1, from coordinate 454,742,541 downwards.
TCCCATAAATATATTTCAAATGTGTTTATAGATATTAACTAATAATAAAGAATTCAGGAATTTATATTAATTTTATTGTCTTAGTAAATGTATATTTGATTGTGGGTTTAGTTTAAAGAAAGATTGTTAAATATATTAAGTTATAATCCTGCCATATACTCACATATAATTTGGAGAGTACTGCTAAGATTCTTATAAATATACTGACAATTATACACAGATATGTAACACTATACACAGCACCAGCACATTATACACAGATATATAACACTATATAGAGCACAAGCACATTATACACAGATATATAACACTATACAGAGCACCAGCACATTATACAAAGATATAATACTAAACACAGCCCCAGCACATTATACACAGATATATAACATTATACACAGCACCAGCACATTATACACAGAACTATAACATTATACAGAGATATATAATACTATACACAGATATATAACACTATACACAGCACCAATACACTATACACAGATATATAACACTATACACAACACCAGCACATTATACACAGATATAACATTATACACAGATATATAACACTATACACAGCACATTATACACAGATATATAACACTATGCACAGCACCAATACACTATACACAGATATAACACTATACACAACACATTATATACAGATATATAACATTATACACAGATATATAACACTATACACAGCACCAGTACATTATACACAGATATATAACATTATACACAGATATATATAACACTATACACAGCACATTATACACAGGTATATAACACTATATACAGCACCAGTACATTATACACAGATATATAACACTATACACAGCACCAGTACATTATACACAGATATATAACACTATACACAGCACCAGCACATTATATACAGATATATAACACTATACACATCACATTATATACAGATATATAACACTATATACAGCACATTATACACAGATATATAACACTATACACAGCAACAGTACATTATACACAGATATATAACACTATACACAGCACCAGCACATTATACACAGATATATAACATTATACACAGATATATAACACTATACACAGAACCAGCACATTATATACAGATATATAACACTATACAGAGCCCCAGCACATTATACACAGATATATAACATTATACATAGCACCAGCACATTATATACAGATCTATAACATTATACAGAGCACCAGCACATTATACGCAGATCTATAACACTATACACAGCACCAGCACATTATACACAGATATATAATACTATACACAGCACATTATACACAGCTATATAACACTATACACAGCACCAGCAAATTATACACAGATATATAACACTATACAGAGCACCAGCACATTACACACAGATATATAACACTATACACAGCACCAATACACTATACACAGATATATAACACTATACACAGATATATAACACTATACACAACACCAGCACATTATACACAGATATATAACACTATACACAGCACCAGCACATTATACACAGATATATAACACTATACACAGGACATTATACACAGATATATAACACTATGCACAGCACCAGCACAGTATACACAGATATATAACACTATACACAGCACCAGCAAATTATACACAGATATATAACACTATACAGAGCACCAGCACAGTATACACAGATATATAACACTATACACAGCACCAATACACTATACACAGATATAACACAACACCAGCACGTTATACACAGATATATAACACTATACACAGCACATTATACAGATATATAACACTATACACAGCACCAGCACATTATACACAGATATATAACACTATACACAGCACCAGCACGTTATACACAGATATATAACACTATACACAGCATCAGCACATTATACACAGATATATAACACTATACACAGCACCAGCACATTATATACAGATAAATAACACTATACAGAGCACCAGCACATTATATACAGATATATAACACTATACACAGCACATTATACACAGATATATAACACTATACACAACACCAGCACATTATACACAGATATATAACACTATACACAGCACCAGCACATAATACACAGAAATATAACACTATACACAGCACCAGCACGTTATACACAGATATATAACACTATACAGAGCACCAGCACATTATATACAGATAAATAACACTATACAGAGCACCAGCACATTATACACAGATATATAACACTATACACAGCACCAATACACTATACACAGATATATAACACTATACACAACACCAGCACATTATACACAGATATATAACATTATACACAGATATATAACACTATACACAGCACCAGCACATTATACACAGATATATAACATTATACACAGATATATAACACTATGCACAGATATATAACACTATACACAACACCAGCACATTATATACAGATATATAACATTATACACAGATATATAACACTATACACAGCACATTATACACAGATATATATAACACTATACACAGCACATTATACACAGATATATAACACTATAGACAGCACCAGTACATTATACACAGATATATAACACTATACAGAGCACCAGTACAGTATACACAGATATATAACACTATACACAGCACCAGCACATTATATACAGATATATAACACTATACACAGCACATTATATACAGATATATAACACTATACACAGCACATTATATACAGATATATAACACTATATACAGCACATTATACACAGATATATAACACTATACACAGCACCAGCACATTATACACAGACATATAACACTATACACAGCACCATCACGTTATACACAGATATGTAACACTATACACAGCATCAGCACATTATACACAGATATATAACACTATACACAGCACCAGCACATTATATACAGATAAATAACACTATACAGAGCATCAGCACATTATACACAGATATATAACACTATACATAGCACCAGCACATTATACACATATATATAACACTATACACAGCACCAATACACTATACACAGATATATAACACTATACACAACACCAGCACATTATACACAGATATATAACATTATACACAGATATAACACTATACACAGCACCAGCACATTATACACAGATATATAACACTATACACAGCACATTATACACAGATATATAACACTATGTGCAGCACCAATACACTATACACATATATAACACTATACACAACACCAGCACATTATACACAGATATATAACACTATACACAGCACCAGTGCATTATACACAGATATATAACATTATACACAGATATATATAACACTATACACAGCACATTATACACAGATATATAACACTATACAGAGCACCAGTACATTATACACAGATATATAACACTATACAGAGCACCAGTACATTATACACAGATATATAACACTATACACAGCACCAGCACATTATACACAGATATATAACACTATACACAGCACATTATACACAGATATATAACATTATACACAGATATATAACATTATACACAGATATATAACACTATACAGAGCACCAGCACATTATATACAGATAAATAACACTATACACAGACATAAGCTATTACAGACAGATCAGTGACAATATGAAGAGAACAATGTTTACAGCAAAATTTGTTAACTCACCATTTTGATGTGAACGGTAAAAGCTAGTTCCACTTCTGCAAGAAGACCTCTGATGTCACTTGTCACATGACCACAAGGGTCAAATGCGTTTAGCGCTACAATATAGTCTCATGCCCAGGTGTTTCCTTCTATCCTATTTGTTCTCTTCAGTCATGTGACCGCTCTACATCACAGGTCTATTAGCTGGATAGGAACTATCTCAACCCTCATATTAGCAGAGACAACTTTGTATTGTGTTATATATCTCTATATACTGTACTGTACAGAGGTTGTGTGTGTACTTTAGAATATGCAGTATGTATTACTGAGGGAACCTCTCTATAATATTATATATCTGTATATAAGGTACTGGGGAGGGGCTGTGTGTGTGAGACAGAGGGAACCTCTCTATAATATTATATATCTGTATATAAGGTACTGGGGAGGGGCTGTGTGTGTGTGAGACAGAGGGAACATCTATAATATTATATATCTGTATATAAAGTACTGGGGAGGGGCTGTGTGTGTGAGAGACAGAGGGAACCTCTATATAATATTATATATCTGTATATAAGGTACTGGAGAGGGGCTGTGTGTGTGAGACAGAGGGAACCTCTCTATAATATTATATATCTGTATATAAGGTACTGGGGAGGGGCTGTGTGTGTGAGAAAGAGGGAACCTCTCTATAATATTATATATCTGTATATAAGGTACTGGGGAGGGGCTGTGTATGTGAGACAGAGGGAACCTCTATAATATTATATATCTGTATATAAGGTACTGGGGAGGGGCTGTGTGTGTGAGACAGAGGGAACCTCTCTATAATATTATCTATCTGTATATAAGGTACAGGGGAGGGGCTCTGTGTGTGAGACAGAGGGAATTTCTATATAATATTATATATCTGTATATAAGTAGGCTTACCATAATTTTTAGGGATGAAACTGGGACCACTTGGTGCGGTGCCAGTGGGGGTGTGGTCAAGGGGGCGTGGCAATTACCGGTCCTTTTAAAGTAGTAGCTTTTATGTGTGTAGTGTTTTGTGGATACTCTACCCTTCCTCAGTCAAACAAGTGAATCACACAGTTTAAATAGACCATAACACCACCCCCTAGTGAAAAAGGCACCATTATGTTGTCATGGCAAATAAATCATTAATCTAAATCTCAGATGCTAAATAATGCCAAACATCAAGCATAATTATCAATTTTACAATTTAATATCTGCAGTGTAATATGTGTTTTATGTGTCTAATTAAGGAACAGAGCCAAATACTGATAAGGCATAAATACAACATTGAATGAAAGTAAAAAAGAAACACGTACCTGCTAAAGCTGTTTAAGAGGCTACTCTATACCATAATGCAGAAAGATTATAGCCAAAATGCTATCTTGCATGAAGTAAAGCAAGATCCTGCTTGTCTGTACTTCCTAGTCATACCCATATGATTCCCCTAAAGGTGTATTACCGGCAATGTCACCAGGGGTCGGGGGGGGGGGGTTGTTAAATACTTAGAAAAATAAACCAAGTAGTACTACAAAATAAAAAAACCTATGCTGCTCACTCAGCCGGTATTGCTAAATGTAAACTTTGAAGGACACAAACGTTAAGCTAAGCAGGGCTGTATGTAACAAAGTACCAGCATCCAGCTATGCTGGAGAGCCACAGTCCAGTCATTTTGAATAATGTGTCTGGGTTTCAGGTGGTCTGAAACCCGGACACATGATTTGAAACCTGGAGGTGGCAACCCTACTGGGACAGAATGAACAACTGGGTGGGACACTGGGACAGCGCCTCCAAACCGGGACAATCCCAGTAAAAGTGGGACTTCTGGTAAGCATAAGGTACTGGGGAGGGGCTCTGTGTGTGAGACAGAGGGAATCTCTCTATAATATTATATATCTGTATATAAGGTACTGGGGAGGGGCTGTGTGTGAGACAGGGAACCTCTATAATATTATATATCTGTATATAAGGTAATGGGGAGGGACTGTGTGTGTGAGACAGAGGGGGCCTCTTTATAACATCATATATCTGTATATAAGATACTGGGGGGGGGCTGTGTGTGTGAGACAGAGGGAACCTCTCTATAATATTATATATCTGTATATAAAGTACTGGGGAGGGGCTGTGTGTGTGAGAAAGAAGGAACCTCTCTATAATATATATCTGTGTATAATTTACTGGGGAATATGGTGTGTGTGTGTGAGACAGAGAACCTCTCTATAATATTATATATCTGTATATAAGGTACTCGGGAGGGGCTGTGTGTGTGAGACAGAGGGAACCTCTCTATAATATTATATATCTGTATATAAAGTACTGGGAAGGGGCTGTGTGTGTGATACAGAGAACCTCTCTATAATATTATATATCTGTATATAAGGTACTGGGGAGGGGCTGTGTGTGTGTGTGAGACAGAGGGAACCTCTATAATATTATATATCTATATATAAAGTACTGGGGAGGGGCTGTGTGTGTGAGAGACAGAGGGAACCTCTATATAATATTATATATCTGTATATAAGGTACTGGGGAGGGGCTGTGTGTGTGAGACAGAGGGAACCTCTCTATAATATTATATATCTGTATATAAGGTACTGGGGAGGGGCTGTGTGTGTGAGAAAGAGGGAACCTCTCTATAATATTATATATCTGTATATAAGGTACTTGGGAGGGGCTGTGTATGTGAGACAGAGGGAACCTCTATAATATTATATATCTGTATATAAGGTACTGGGGAGGGGCTGTGTGTGTGAGACAGAGGGAACCTCTCTATAATATTATCTATCTGTATATAAGGTACAGGGGAGGGGCTCTGTGTGTGAGACAGAGGGAATTTCTATATAATATTATATATCTGTATATATAAGGTACTGGGGAGGGGCTCGGTGTGTGAGACAGAGGGAATCTCTCTATAATATTATATATCTGTATATAAGGTACTGGGGAGGGGCTGTGTGTGAGACAGGGAACCTCTATAATATTATATACCTGTATATAAGGTACTGGGGAGGGACTGTGTGTGTGAGACAGAGGGGGCCTCTTTATAACATTATATATCTGTATATAAGATACTGGGGGGGGGGGCTGTGTGTGTGAGACAGAGGGAACCTCTCTATAATATTATATATCTGTATATAAGGTACTGGGGAGGGGCTGTGTGTGTGAGAAAGAAGGAACCTCTCTATAATATTATATATCTGTGTATAATTTACTGGGGAATATGGTGTGTGTGTGTGAGACAGAGAACCTCTCTATAATATTATATACCTGTATATAAGGTACTGGGGAGGGGCTGTGTGTGTGAGACAGAGGGAACCTCTCTATAATATTATATATCTGTATATAAAGTACTGGGAAGGGGCTGTGTGTGTGATACAGAGAACCTCTCTATAATATTATATATCTGTATATAAGGTACTGGGGAGGGGCTGTGTGTGTGTGAGACAGAGGGACCCTCTTTATAGTATTATATATCTGTATATAAGGTACTGGGGAGGGGCTGTGTGTGTTAGACAGAGGGAACCTCTCTATAATATTATATATCTGTATATAAGGTACTGGGGAGAGGCTGTGTGTGAGATAGATATATATAAGGTACTGGTAGGGTTGCCACCCGCCCCGGTTTCACTTGTACATTCCCGGTCTGAGGCTCTGTGTCTCGTGTCTCAGAACTCCAGAACTCACCTCAAATGCCCCGGGCCAAGCACTCCCCTGGCATCAGTGACTCGAGCACAGACTTAGCAAAAAATAAGCTGGCCAGAGGAGCGCTTAGCCCGGGGTTACAAACCGGGTAGGTAGAGGAGGAAAAATATAGCAAACAGGCTGCCAACCAGTAGGTCGGCAATATAGTGACCGTGATGCCCCTAACATATATATATTTTGTATATGGGTCTGCAATGTTACTATGGTAACGACTCGTTCCCCATCAACCTGACGCCTGAGGAATATGACCCGGAAATAGTTTGTGAAATACTGAAAGCTAGGGCAAGATGGCACAGCACACTGAGACATGTGAGTGATAGTGTTATCGTTACATGGTCGTTTCAGAATTCTGTCAGCAATCTGTCAGCGCGTGGCTTTGAGGGAAATGTGACCGTGCTACTTGTCCTGATTATATATATATATATATATTCCATAGAGTTCAACCCGCTTCATCATCCTAGGGGCTGTAACCTAAATTTGCTCATATTGGTTTGCTGTAGACATAGACATGGGCATGCCATGGATGGGCTGATGTATTCTCTTATAATATTTTGCTGTAGATATATACAGCAATTGCAACAGCATTTATCCCCGGGCAGCGGTTAGGGGGACAACATAATGGGGAGGTGATAACGATTCTGTCATCGGCATGGTCTTGGCGACCCACAATTGTTTGCTGTATAGGAGCAAATCTTTTATCGAATAGATACAGATTCATTGTTAACAAATACTTATTACTGCCATGTATATGTATTTACCATCAGTGTTGTCAACATGTATAAGTAGGGAAACAATAGGCTCCTGTGGGGGGAAACTATGGAAATGACAGAACTTTTATACCCTGATATTTTGGCCCCTATTGCACACGTTAATTTTATTATTAGGAGGGTAAAATGAAGATTATACATTTTAGTTGATAATTACAGCAGAAACATTAACCCCTTAAGGACCAAAGCCATTTTTCTATTTCTTTCCCTTAAAGGGACACTGTACCCAAAATTTTTCTTTTGTGATTCAGATTGAGCATGAAATTTTAAGCAACTTTCTAATTTACTCCTATTATCAAATTTTCTTCATTCTCTTGGTATCTTTATTTGAAATGCAAGAATGTAAGTTTAGATTCCGGACCATTTTTGGTGAACAACCTGGGTTGTCCTTGCTGATTGGTGGATAAATTCATCCACCAATAAAAAAAGTGCTGTCCAGAGTACTGAAACCAAAAAAAAGCTTAGATGCCTTCTTTTTAAAATAATGATAGCAAGAGAACGAAGAAAAATTGATAATAGGAGTAAATTAGAAAGTTGCTTAAAATTGCATGCTCTTTCTGAATTAGAAAAGAAAACAATTGGGTTCAGTGTCCCTTTAAGGACCAGGGCTATTTTTACATTTCTGCAGTGTTTGTGTTTAGCTGTAATTTTCCTCTTACTCATTTACTGTACCCACACATAATATATACCGTTTTTCTCGCCACTAAATAGACTTTCTAAAGATACCATTATTTTCATCATATCTTATAATTTACTATAAAAAATATTATAAAATATGAGGAAAAAATGGATAAAAACACACTTTTTCTAACTTTGACCCCCAAAATCTGTTACACATCTACAACCACCAAAAAACAACCATGCTAAATAGTTTCTAAATTTTGTCCTGAGTTTAGAAATACCCAATGTTTACATGTTCTTTGCTTTTTTGCAAGTTATAGCGAAATAAATACAAGAAGCACTTTGCTATTTCAAAACCACTTTTTTTCAAAATGAGCGCTAGTTACATTGGAACCCTGATATCTGTCAGGAATACCTGAATATCCCTTGACATGTATATATTTTTTTTTAGAAGACAACCCAAAGTATTGATCTAGGCCCATTTTGGTATATTTCATGCCACCATTTCACCGCCAAATGAGATTAAATAAAAAAATGTTTTCACTTTTTCACAAACTTTAGGTTTCTCACAGAAATTATTTACAAACAACTTATGCAATTATGGCATAAATGGTTGTAAATGCTTCTCTGGGATCCCCTTTGTTCAGAAATAGCAGACTTATATGGCTTTGGCGTTGCCTTTTGGTAATTAGAAGGCTGCTAAATGCCACTGCACACCACACGTGTTTTATGCCCAGCAGTGAAGGGGTTAATTAGGGAGCATGTAGGGAGCTTGTAGGGTTAATTTTAGCTTAAGTGTAGTGTAGTAGACAACCCAAAGTATTGATCTAGGCCCATTTTGGTATATTTCATGCCACCATTTCATCGCCAAATGCAATCAAATTTAAAAAAAACTTACATTTTTTCGCAATTTTAGGTTTCTCACTGAAATTATTTACAAACAGCTTGTGCAATTATGGCACAAATGGTTGTAAATGCTTCTCTGGGATCCCCTTTGTTCAGAAATAGCAGACATATATGACTTTGGCGTTGCTTTCTGGTAATTAGAAGGCCGCTAAATGCTGCTGCGCATCACACGTGTATTATGGCTAGCAGTGAAGGGGTTAATTAGGTAGTTTGTAGGGAGCTTGCAGGGTTAATTTTAGCTTTAGTGTAGAGATCAGCCTCCCACCTGACACATCAGACCCCCTGATCCCTCCCAAACAGCTCCCTTCCCTCCCCCACCCCACAATTGTCCCTGCCATCTTAAGTACTGGCAGAAAGTCTGCCAGTACTAAAATAAAAGGTTTTTAAATTATGACGCCTAGATTTAGAGTTTTGCTTTAGCCGTCAAAACCAGCGTATAGGGCTTCTAACGCTGGTTTTTACCGCCCGCTGGTATTTAGAGTTCACTTACCGACACTCAGTGGAGGCTACTCCATTGGAGCACACTCGCACGTGCCCCCCGCAGCCCAGAAGAAAGAAAAAAAAACCCAGAAAAAAATATATAATTTTTCAATAGCCCCCTATTGAAAAAAATTATATTTTTTTTTACCCCCAGAATAAAAAATTAAATTTGTTTCAATGTTTTTTTAATACAATTTTTATTATTTATGCCCTGCCTGGCCCCTGTACTGTTTGAACATACACACACAGTGTCACAGCCACTGTAGTACTATCTAATAGTTGGTCCCTAGGGCCTAAGCGCACGTGCGATAGAGAATCTATGGCACTGTGTCTGTGCGCATGCTAAATTTGGCTGCTGCGCAGCTCCCAGCCTCCTCATCCCCATAGACGGCTGATCGCACACTTCAGCCTGTGCGAGGGGTGGGAGGTGTTAAGAGCGAGCCCAGGCAGCAGCCAGTGACACAGGAGAAGAGCCGAGTCTGAGCGTCATCACTAACAGTCACGTGATGACGCTTGAGACGCTCCTCCCAGGTTCCAGTGGGTCAATCCTTGTATGGAGATTGGGTCATCCGAGGTGCTGCCCGGGTAGAAACAAAAACACATGTTGAGCCCAACCAGGGCCACATGCTACTGCGACGCCGACACCTACTGTCATCGGAGTGGTGAGTTTGGTGACTGCTAAGACTAGCTACCAGGGACAGTGCGGCGGCAGGTCTTTAAATGTATTAAGACCTTTTGTGGAATATTACTTCTAATATTTATTTGCCTAAATAGGATGTGTGGTACAGTTTAGGACCAATGACATTGACATGTTGCAGGTTTGAGTGCTGTGGTAGTCACGGGTTTTATTAGGATGCATCAGTTACCCCCATTTTTTCTTAGGGATATTTTACCATGTATGATTGAAGGGCATAGTTCATTTTTATTCTACCTAAAATGAGCTGAGAAACAAGTGTGCTCCAAAATATAACTAAAGAGCACTGATCATTGAAGCCAATTACTGGGCATTCTCCGTGATAAAAAGCTGTTTGTGGAATGTTATTTTCCCTAAAATGAGTACCTTTAGGAGATATATTCTTTTTAAGGATAAACTGGATATGAGTTTTGTTAAGCCCTAACAACAAAAATGTAGCATTTTTTTCACATTTAGTCATGAAAATGCTATGATTGTGCATCTGTTAGCACTCTACAAATAACTAATAATAATACTACAGTATCTATTTACTATACTAACCATGGGATTAATAAATCATATACACGTTTGGTACCTGTGTGCTAAGGAGTCATAGGGTAGTCTTATTTTCCCTTTTTATTCTTTCTCCTTACTGCTATGTCAACAATACACATAAAAACATTCTGTTAAAATATAAAGAATACAAGAATACCTATATTGAAATGTGTTTCCTGGATGGATTTTTAGAAGGTTTTAGAAAACATGTTTTTTTGTGAGATTATGATTTTCAATAAAGGATATCAAGAGAATTAAGTTAATTTAATAATAGAAATAAATTCAAAAGTCTAATAAAATTGTATGCTCTTTCTGAATAATATCTCTTTAATCCTGGTAAAAGGGGTAAACACATAACTACTGAGAAGGAGATGACTGCTGATTGGGTATGTGCATATGCTTTTAACTAGCTCACCAGCTGTGTCCTGCTCAAGAATTAAGTGCATCTATGTGTTTAACTTACTTAAGGGGTTTAAACACTAATACTAATGGGAAAATAACATGCTCTAAAACACTTAGTTTATTTTTGCATTAGAATGCCCCTTTAACATAAGTTTACTATTATAGGTATTGATTAGCAACTGTGTTAGTCCTCCTTAAAGGGATAGTTTATTCAAAAATAAACTTTCATGATTCAGATAGAGCATACCATTTTAAACAACTTTCTAATTTACTTCTATTATCTAATTTGCTTCATTCTCTTGATATTCTTTCCTGAAAAGCATATCTAGATAGGCTCAGTAGCTTCTGATTGGTGGCTGCACATAGATGCCTCCTGTGATTGGCTCGCCCATGTGCATTGCTATTTCTTTGACAAAAGATATATCTAAAGAATGAAGCAAATTAGATAATAGAAGTAAATTGGAATGTTGTTTAAAATTGTATTCTCTGTCTGAATTATGAAAGAAAACTTTTGGGTTTAATGTCCCTTTAAGGTAACTGGCAGAGTGTACCTATGTATATGTACACACCCACATTAAAATGGGCGGAGCCATATGAGGGGCGGGGCTAGTGCTCCCCCATCTTCAAAAGTCACCAGCCGCCACTGCCGACACTCAAAAATCTCTGAACGCACAAATCTCTACCGACAGCTCAGACCCAGGAGTTAACATCTACCGACAAAATAAACATCCACGAATCACAAAACAAATATTACACAAAGTACACTTACACTCATACAAACACTACACTATATTTATTTTTCATATTGAATATTTTTTCATCAAAATAGAAAAGATCAAAGTTGCGAGATCTCGGGTGTTAGAAAAAAAAACAACACAAATCCATTTTGCCATTGACTTACATTGACAGACGGGAAAAGACACTCATATAGCTACATCTAACTAATGATATTATCACAAACATACACTCATCGATGCATACAAACAATATACACCACATTACATACACAAAGATTTTTTTTATTAATAAATAAACACGATTTAGCTACTTTTTCACACAAGACCATGACGTCACTCACTTTACGCTCAAAACCAGTCTTGGATATTATTTACACACACATCTTGAGCCTCCATTGACTTCTATGGGGAAGACGTGCTCGTGCACGCGACAGACAGATTTCCCTAATGCACGCAAAAAGCGTAGACAAAAAAACTCTAAATACCAGCGCTAGAATTCGGAAAATAACTCATGCTTTTCTGCGTTAGACCCAGCTATGACAAATAGATCAAGAAATGGCTATTTCCCTATAAGTTTACTTATGGGAAATTCACAACAACATTAAATTGTTTCATACTTTTACATTACATCAACTACAAATCACCATCACTAGTAACAAACATTTTCAACAATTACATCACATTTAAACGGACACAAAAATAATTGAAACATTTCAGGATTCACAAACAGTAGACAATGGGAAACACCTCTCGTTTACCTTTATTATTGCATTTCATTTATTCAACTCATATGCTTGCAGCAACAGCATATCTACATAGGCTTAACACATGATCAGTCATGGATGCACATACATTACTTTTATCATTCACTCATACATGTGCATTCAAATGATGGGGGGAAAACACATTACATTCTCTCTATGAATCACGAAACAGAAAATAGGGATTTTAATGTACTTTTAACATCATGATTCGATCACAATAAACCATTAGGAATTACGTACAATAAGAACATCATTACAACAGATTACAGCTGTCACTTCATGGGAAAGAACAACAATGCGAGACCGCTATATAGAAGTCAGCATATGTGGGACACAATCACAATATATACGTATATGTACATAACACGTATCACGCAACCACAAAGCACACATTTATATTTTATTCAGCACACAATAACAATGTAGTCAAATACAACAACACAATGAGGATTTCATAACTACACAGGCAGGTTAATAATATGATGACGTTATTAGAAGATTCAACCATACACATTACAGCTTTACGACTGTACTGTACCCTTTCAGAACTTTAGCACCCAATACTACAATACAACATATACGTAAACAACAGTTTGGAACATCATTATTATGGTGATTTTAAAGGGACGCGTCATAAATATTGTCAGCTCGCAAATCACTTATATATACAATACTACAGATGACAGACGGAAGTTCTTCAGTATTAGTGCGATTTTAATGGGACGCATACAATATTTACATCTCGCCAATCACTTATATATACAATACTACAGATGACAGCCGGAAGTTCTGAATTATTATGCCGATTTTAATGGTACGCATACAATATTTACATCTCGCAAATCACTTATATATACAATACTACAGATGACAGCCGGAAGTTCTTCAGTATTAGTGCGATTTTAAAGGGACGCATATGATATTTACATCTCGCAAATCACTTATATATACAATACTACCGATGGCAGCCGGAAGTTCAGAATTATTAGTGCGATTTTAAAGGGACGCGTACAATATTGACATCTCGCCAATCACTTATATATACAATACTACAGATGGCAGCAGGAAGATCTTCAGTATTATTGCGATTTTAAAGGGACGCGTACAATATTGACATCTCGCTAATCACTTATATATACAATACTACAGATGGCAGCTGTTACTTTATCGTTTACAAACAATATTGCAGCAACATTGATCGATCACATTCTATGCACATTATACACAACTATGCACTTTCATTCACGTTAGCGTGGACGTGTGCTTTTTACTATAAGATCGCATTTAATAAATATTTATTACGCATATGATCAAACATTACAAACATGCACTGTATGTGTGATATTTTACAATTTCACATTGAGATTCATTGGGGGAAAACAACAACCGCCCACTTTGAAAGCATTCGCGCCGCTCACATACAAACAAGTGAATACAATTAGCAATCATTACAAACTCACTACCATTGGACTAATTGCACTATAAATCCCCCAAACAACATGGCCAAAGCGTCCATGGTGATCGACATTGTATCAAATCGCTTCTGTGTTTTTGCATACCTTGTTACTCCTTGCGCTGTGTTTGCTCTGCTGTTTGGCTTTGTGCTGCTAAGCTTGGCAAATATGGATGACGATGATCTGGTAGACGCTGCTGGTGCTGCTGTTGGCCAAGTAGCGGTTGATAGACTCAGGCAGCCTCGGCGGCTCCGAGTGAGACAAAGGGCTCGTCTGGTTCGAGGTCCTCGTGTATACAGGGTAAGACCCACCTTGGAAAACATGAGCGACTTTGAGGTTTATGACAAGTATAGGCTCAATCGCGAACAGCTCATTGGCCTTTACGATGTTCTTAGACCTCATCTGGAGCCATGTATAAGAATAAGGACTGCTGTCCCCGGCATCACTAAGATGCTAAGTTGTATATACGTTCTGGCCTCCGGGAGTTTTCAAGCAGGAGAGATGTACATGCATGGCCTGTCTCAAGGTACATTCTCTGGGGTGTTTGATAACTTTCTGGACGCCATGGTACGTGTCAGTAAGCAATACATAGGATTCCCACAGAATGATGGTGATTAGAGGCGCCTGAAGCGGGAATTCTTTGCTATTGCTTAATTGCCCAATGTCTTGGGAGCGATTGATTGTACCCACATTGCGCTGCGTGCTCCAGCTGATGACTTGCCCTTCAGAAATCGCAAACATTTTCATAGCCTCAACGTGCAGTATGTTTGTGATGCACGTATGAGGATTATGCAAGTGTGTGAATTTTGGGGGGCTTGTCATGATGCCCGCATCCTCTCTCTGTCCTCCGTGTGGCAGCAGTTTGAGGAAAGACAAATGCCCCCTGGGTATCTCGTTGGTGAGTATTTGTGCACAACATGGTTAATTAGTTAGACAATTGCCACTGTACTCTTAAACTGTTAGTGTAATGTGCAGCTATAGGATGCAATTTAACCATGTCATTGTCTCTTTCCGCAAATGTCTAGTTTTAGTGCAAAACAGATATGTAGCATGTCTTACCTTAAATGCTTAGATAGAGAATGCAATTTAACCATGTCATTGTCTATTTTCTCAAATGTCTAGTTTTAGCTACAAGCAGATATGTAGCATGTCTTACCTTAAATGGGCAGATTGAAAATGCAATTTAACCATTTTTTTTAAATTTTAGCAAAGGTCTGGTTTATGTGAAATACGCATATGTAGCATATCTTAGCTGAAATGCTCAGATAGCAAATGCAATTTAACCATGTCATTGTCTCTTTCCGCAAATGTCTAGTTTTAGCTCCAAGCAGATATGTAGCATGTTTTAGCTTAAATGGGCAGCTTGAAAATGCAATTTAACCATTTAGTTTGTATTTTAGCAAAAGGTCTGGTTTATGCGAAATACGCATATGTAGCATGTCTTAGCTGAAATGCTCAGATAGCAAATGCAATTTAACCATGTCATTGTCTCTTTCCGCAAATGTCTAGTTTTAGCTCAAAGCAGATATGTAGCATGTTTTAGCTTAAATGGGCTGCTTGAAAATGCAATTTAACCATTTAGGTTGTATTTTAGCAAAGGTCTGGTTTATGCGAAATACGCATATGTAGCATGTCTTAGCTGAAATGCTCAGATAGAGAATAAGATTGAACTAGATTTTTTTTTATTTATTTAAACATGTGTTATTGGATTATCGTGTACACAAAAATATTTGTTTAATATACTTAAATTTTTGTGGATTAAATTTTAATTGTGTTCATAATTTATAGGTGATTCTGGTTACATGAGCCGGCCTTGGCTCATTACGCCGTTACGTAACCCTACTGATGAGGCTCAGGAGCACTACAATAGGGCGCACAAGAGAACCAGGGCTGTGGTCGAGAGAATGTTTGGGCTCCTCAAAATGAGATTCCGGTGCCTTGACAGGTCGGGAGGAGCCCTCCAGTACAGCCCTCAGAAGGTGGCTAAGATCGTTGTAGCCTGTAGCGTCCTGCATAATATTGCACAGCGGGCTGGGATGCTGCAGGCCGTCCAGGCGCCCCGAAACCTCCTCAGAGATGAGGAGGACGATCCTATTCTAGAGGGGCCATTTCGGGACGAGGGGCTCAATGTCAGAGCAGACATCATCAACCGCCACTTCAGACGGTAAATAATAGAAGTTAGATTGGAGTATTGTCAATAGATGTGAACTCTAGGGAAATGACAAGTAGAGAATTGTGCAAACATGTTAGGATTGTTCATCAAATGATAACAATTTTTTTCATTTATTAATATAGGTGATGCTCTGGTCATTGGGTCCTGTAGCGAGTCTTTGCCACCTGGTTTTTAAAGACAACATCAGCTGGTAAGTATAAATGTATGGACTGTGGCTGGCAGGAATTGTACACAAAAATACATCATATGGCATACATTTTACAAAACTAGTATTTAGTTTACACATTACTTAAAATTTAAATACTCAGAAAGGGATCCTATAGCATGACTATCCTCTAGCATGACTATGGTTCAAAGTTAGATTCAAAGTCACACAGAGGTTCGTTCTGCTCAATATGACTCATCTTCACACTTGATTGATAGAACATAACACAAGATGCTACACACGCTTAGTAAGCTAGTGACAGAAATTGATTCAGAAATGGGGGGTGGGAGAGGGGTACAGAACTGATTCACACACTTGTAATAATATTTTTAATAACACTTTTTCTGCCATTAGGGAGATGACTTCATCTAAAGACTGAAAGTGAAGAATTCGAAGACTGAAAGTAAAGAATTCCCAGACTGAAAGTGAAGAATCCAAGATTGAAAGTGAAGAATACCAATGGGATCATGTCTGGCATTGTCTTTCAAATGTGCTGACCTTGAAAACCATACAAAGACACGTTCCAACTATTTGATGGATTAAGGCTGTGGAGGCATCCTATTGGAGACACTTAGATTATTTTTTTATTTTTAGATGGTATTTCACAGTCCTCTATTTTGGAAATGATGAATAAGACACCTATTGAAGATAAACTGTTTTCTAGAGAATTGACTTTCAAAGACCATGCATAATCCAGGTTGGTTTGCCCAATGCATGCTAGTTAAGAATCACAGGAAGGAGAATGTAAAATATTTTTAAAAGATACATGTCCTATATTAGAATATTTGTAGCTTACATACATTACCCCTACTTTGTGATACAGAAGAATCCAATTATGAACAATCAGACAAAGGACTACATATTATAGTTGATATAGAGGGATTTGAATGGACATGAAATATTACATTTATGTTCAGCATACATATATGTATTTTTAATATTTTAAATGTTATATGCATTATTTGGTATAATTGGAAATGCTGTTATTTAAATGTAATATTGATTACACAATATAATGGTATTTTAACTGATGGATAGGTATAGAATTTTTTTTTATTTTTTTTTAATATTCCAAAATATATGTTTAAAATTTCTTAAAAAGTTAGAGCATAGACACAAGATGATTTTAAAATATTATTTAATGAATATTTTACGACATGTGTGTATTAAATAACTAATGTATTTTTTTTTCCATTTTTTTTTCAGATTTTCATCTGTGATGAATTACACTTGTTCTATTGATTGATTTTAAAAAAAAAAAAAACTAAAAAAAAAATTTGAATAATAAACCTTTTATTATTTTTATAAAAGACCATCTTTTTAACAGATTATAATAAATATCCATATAATCTGTCAATTAAAAAATGTGTTGACTCCCATGACTGGTAGTTGTCTATTTGACAAGCACATGCATAATATCAAATTAGGCATCATGTATTGAATTATTGAAAATCCACTTATTCAGAGAATGTTAAAGTCAAGTAGCTTTTATACATTAATTTTGGATTGAAATCCATCGATGCCTTTATTGTGTAATTTATAGATGTTACAATTTAAACATATTTTCGGATATGTAGTCAGAATTCGACATAACAACTTTGTTATTTTCACTTTTAAGAAGGGAAAGTGGTTCACTTACATTAAAGTGACAGTGTGTTTGAATTTTAAATAGGTTTATAAGATCTTGTATCTTCCTTAGGTATACAAAAACATTATTTACATAAATCTAGCTTTATAAATCATGAAAATGGTAAGTCATTTAACTTCATATTTCGCACAAGCTAGTTATTGGATGCCATATTGATTGATTTTCTGTTCTAGTGGAGTCATTTGAAGGGTCATTTAACTATATCTATTTAGTGATATAATTTCACATAATCATTTATCTTAGCTCTTGGTTACATATCACATATCTATATGTATTTTCATTCCCCTTTAGTTTATTTCTACAATGTTAAATCACCATATTCCTAATGGTTTGGTCCTTAAAGGGACATTCCAAAAATATATTGTGTATTGAATTTTAAACAATACAAATACATTATTTAAATATTTTGAATGTATTATTTAATTACATTCAGTCTTTAAATATACTTTGAAAAATATATATCAATGCACATGTTTTAGACAATGACATAAGGCATCTATGTGCAAACAACAATCAGCATCAAAATAGCCTATGTAGCTATGTTTTTAATCCAAGAATATATCTATTTAAAAGCTAATGAGAGAATAAAACTAAATATGAACTTAATTTTATATTCTATTAGCCATTGAAATACGTAAAGAACATATAGCTTAATGTCCCTTTAATGTCTATTTCATTCACAGTGGGGAAAACAATCCAAAAGAAAATCTAAATATGCTTTAGTCACATGTTATACTAAATTTGAGAAAGGAAGGTGCATAGGTTTATGATCTTTCAAGCATTATTGGGAAATGTCTCCTTAAAGGGACATGAAATCAAAATATCCTTAAAGGGAGACTGATCGTAAATATTTTCTATTATAATTCAGAAAGAGCATGCAATTTTAAGCAACTTTATAATTGACTCCTATTATCAATTTTTCTTCGTTCTCTTGCTATCATTATTTGAAAAAGAAGGCATCTAATTGTTTTTCTTTCAGTACTCTGGACAGCACTTTTTTATTGTTGGATTAATTTATCCAACAATCAGCAAGGACAACCCAGGTTGGTCACCAAAAATGGGCCGCCATCTAAAATTACATTCTTGCATTTCAAATAAAGATACCAAGAGAATGATTAAAAATGTATAATAGGAGTAAATTAGAAAGTTGATTGAAATGTAATGCTCAATCTGAATCACCAAAGAAACATTTTGTGTACAGTGTCCCTTTAAGAGATTTAAAGAGTGTCTTTTACTTCTCTTATCTCATTATCTTGACATACTTTGCTTGAAAAGCATATCGAGATAGGATCAGTAGATGAAGATTGGTGGATGCACAGAGATGCCTTATGTGATTGGCTCAACCATGTGCATTGAAATTTCTTCTGTTGAGGATATCTAAATACAAAGATAAATTGAGTTACATTTTAAAGTCAAAACATTTTTGATCTCTACAGATCATTTGATACAATTGTTTTGTTGTAATGTCTCTTTAAAAATAAAGACACCATTGCACAATAACATATATGAGCAGTTCAGACAAATACAAGCTCGAGGTTTATTTACTAATAACAAACAAACCTGTAGTTTAACATTTATAAACAGATTATCTAAGTTACGGACATTAGAACCAGAAATTGCACATTCTGAAATGTTGCGTGGGAAACGTATCTTGCAACACGAGATTTGCATCTTTAAACATTCTAGTCTAATGTCACGCAATAGCACACAATCAATGTGCATTATAAATACATTTAATAGAGCAATGTCAATACTTCACAATAAGTCACGAAATTGATTTTATGAACAATAAATACATACAATGTGTATTAATCCAACGTATTTGTATTAAAGAAACAGACCGATATTAAACCGAGAAATGTCTACAACATTTAATAATGTGACAGTATTAGATGTTAACGAGAATTTAAACATTAATATTTAACGGATCACGTATATTAAATCTGCGTCACACATATCCGCATGACAGGCCCATGAGTTACAAATAAGTCTACATGAAAAATGTAGTAACAGCACCACCAGGAGGTATGTGTATGGAGGTTACTAAGATATGAAACATTAAGGAACGGCCAATCAGAGTTCATCACACAAACGCAACTTGAGTCAGGATGGTCTCACAGACATGATAACAATATTTAAAACTTTTATCCAATCAGATGTACAGATAACATGTCCCATGGTGCATCTCATGTTTACTTCACCATATAAAAGTCCATTACACGTTGCCATCTTTGTCAGTTCTCTAATGCCTGCTGGTGTACTCTTTATATATATATATATTATATACGCAACTCGGCAGGCATGACACCTCCCAGGTTTGACAAGCAGGAGAGCGCTGCACTGGTCCACGCCGTCCAGATGTTTTATCCGCAGCTGTTTGGGAACCAGAAGAGGTCAACAGATGCGACTGTTAAGAAGGCCCTCTGGGAGTCCATCACCAATAAGGTTCAATTGGTGTTGGGCGTCCAGAGGAGCCAGGATCAGATCATGCGGAGGTTCGGAGATATGAGGTTGCGTCTGCACAAGAAAGTCGACCTCATAAGGGAGTGGGTACAAGCCTGTCGCAGGGATGGCCGCAAAATTAAACCCGCACGGAAACTCTACCTACTCCCTTATGAGGTGACTTTATGCGAGCTCCTCAATCTCCGGATCCCCAAAAGATTTAGATCCTCTCCATCCTCGGCCTCTTCTTCTTCCCTCACAGCTGCTGGATCCAAAACTCAGGACCCGGGGTCCAGTGCAGCTGCTTCTCCGTCCGTTGGCCTGGGAGGAGTGGAAAAAGAGGCTGAACAAGGTAAATATCCTACTTTATATAATATATTAATATTTTAAAATAATTTTAATAAATGTGTAGATAGTCATATATTTAACCTATATAGATCTCACAACATACGCTAGATATGATGTTTAGATATCTGATTTTAGATTCGTCACACATGAAATAGGAATGATGTTTCTTGCGTTATCCAGAATATGCGTCACAGAGTGAAAATGGAATTGCGCATCCGTGATATCCCGAGCATCCGCAATTTCATACATTGACTCTATAATCATAAGCCAGTTATAAATATTATTTGTTATTGTTCAATATTAACAAATATCAGATTTCAATCTCGTAATACACCCAATTGAAAATATATCATAATTTTTTTGGAAATGATACTCATCACACTAATATATCCAAATTAATTCTGATTCACGGATGCCCAATTCCGCATAGAATCATTGCGTAATGATCACGAAAGATAGAATTGCGCACACACGTGAACATATTTTTGCTGTTACTGTCATTGCTTTACACATGTTGGTCAAATCACGGATGCGCAATTCCACATAGAATCATTGCGTAATGATCACGAAAGATAGAATTGCGCACACACGTGAACATGGGTTTGCTGTTACTGTCATTGCTTTACACATGTTGGTCAAATCACGGATGCACAATTACGCATAGAATCATTGCGTAATGATCACGAAAGATAGAATTGCGCACACATGTGAACATGGGTTTGCTGTTACTGTCATTGCTTTACACATGTTGGTCAAATCACGGATGCGCAATTCCGCATAGAATCATTGCGTAATGATCACGAAAGATAGAATTGCGCACACACGTGAACATGGGTTTGCTGTTACTGTCATTGCTTTACACATGTTGGTCAAATCACGGATGCGCAATTCCGCATAGAATCATTGCGTAATGATCACGAAAGATAGAATTGCACACACACGTGAACATGGGTTTGCTGTTACTGTCATTGCTTTACACATGTTGGTCAAATCACGGATGCGCAATTCCGCATAGAATCATTGTGTAATGATCACGAAAGATAGAATTGCGCACACACGTGAACATGGGTTTGCTGTTACTGTCATTGCTTTACACATGTTGGTCAAATCACGGATACGCAATTCTGCATAGAATCATTGCGTAATGATCACGAAAGATAGAATTGCGCACACACGTGAACATGGGTTTGCTGTTACTGTCATTGCTTTACACATGTTGGTCAAATCACGGATGCGCAATTCCGCATAGAATCATTGCGTAATGATCACGAAAGATAGAATTGCGCACACACGTGAACATGGGTTTGCTGTTACTGTCATTGCTTTACACATGTTGGTCAAATCACGGATGCGCAATTCCGCATAGAATCATTGCGTAATGATCACGAAAGATAGAATTGTGCACACACGTGAACATGGGTTTGCTGTTACTGTCATTGCTTTACACATGTTGGTCAAATGTATACATTAATTAGTATATATGGGAAGAATACAGTATCCTTATTTATAATCTTCTACATTATACAAAATATACTAGCAAGATCAAAAGAATAAACTAGGAAATATAGATATCAATTGATGAGAATGTAAAAATTAAAGAAATGAATTAAAGCTACAGTCAACAACATAAAGTTTGGAAAATAAGAATACAGGATCTATTTAATGATACATTAATTGATGAAAAAATTAACTCATGTGAATATAAAAATATTCTTATTTATTAAATGTAAATGTATTTTTATATTTTTTATATACATGTCCTGATTATTATTAATGATATCCAATCCTCATTGAATATTTTACAGATATGGATGTTGGTGCTGGACCCTCGGGCCAGGGTTCTCAAGACTATGGTATGTCTCATTTTAATAGCAATTTGTCTTTGAAACATGTACACAACATTACATAACATAATACATTCACATTTTTCTAAATTTATATGGATACTCTAATTATCTTTTGTGTTTATTTCAAATTATAAATTTAAAAAAAATGTTTTAACCAAATTGATGTCAGTGTCCCTTTAATAATCAATTGATTCATTCCTCATTACATTGTTTGGATGAAACAATATTGATATCTAAATGACATATTCAGTCTTGGACTTACTTTATAGATATAAGCATACCCTAACAGCACCATGATTACATATTTGGATGAATAACTTCTGTTTTGCATTGTGATCAGTTGCACAAATGGATCGATATGACACATGGCTTTGGTTTGATTGATCACCCATTTTAAATTAAAATGTTGTTTGTGTGTATTCGTTTAAAAACATTGATTAATGGGTATGTTACAGAAGCATTAGTTATTTTGTTGTGAAGAGCTTATTTCCCAGCAGCAATGCCTGAACCAGCAAGCCAGCGCCTAAGAAGGGCTCCAAGAAAACCGTAACAAGTATCATTTCATAAAGAGTTAACTCTTTTTTTTCAGCTTTTAGAAACTATTGTCTAATCACCTCTGGAGCCAGACTGCTAATTGATAAGATGAACTTGTAAACTTGTTATCTTAAGTACTGTAATCCTATTGTGGCCTGTCAAAGGAAAGTGCTCTCTATCTAAATGTGTGATGGGGGATTTTGTGCTTCCCCCCCTCTCCTCCTGGGAGTGCCCTGTGTGCATGTAACCTTAATAAAAAGCAGGCTGGGCATCCCAGTCCTGAGTTCTTGTTTGACCCTCAATCGCAGCGTTGACTCGTTTTTGTGGGCAGAAGGGTATCCTAGCTGTACTGCAGCTAAGGGAGATTATTCTATATTTGCGAGACTCATATAGAATACTATGGAAAGCAGCTTCTCCCCTCTTTAGCAATAGGGATCCAGGCTACTAAGCGGTCCATCTCTCAGCGAGACTAAGGGTAACCGTAACATTTGGCGGCAGCGGTGGGATTTTCCTGGATTTCCTAGGAGAGGTACAGAACGGATGGAGAGCGCTTACGAAAAATTGAAGCGTACAACCCTGAAGGATTTACTTGAAAGCAGAGGGGGGTACGCCAGCAACCGGCCGAGGAGAGAGCTGATCACAGAATTGACCGAACTGGATCAGAGCTTCACAATGGCGGAAACACCGACCACGATTAGTGACGAAAAAACCAGGATTGTTCGGGAAAGGCTCTCATTATACGGGCCGAACCCCTCCATGGAATTGGTACAGCAGTTGATGGCGGAGGCGGACGAGGATATACGAGAGACTCGAGCCCACGAACTCAACCTAGCGAACGCACACCGCAATGCTGAAGCCCCGCAGGTAATCATCCCTGTCGAAAATGCTGGGAGGCCCAAGATACCCTATGCGGCATTTCGACCCTTCCTAGAGAGCGAGACAGGGATTGATGAATATTTGGTGGACTTCGAAAGGCAATGTGCCCTGCACCAGATTCCCAACAGAGAGTGGCCCACGATATTGTCTGGGAAACTATCCGGGCGAGCCCTGGAAGCCTTTCGTACTCTGGGTGCTGAGGAAGTGACACAGTATGAGCTAGTTAAGGAGACACTGTTGCGACGGTACGCTGTAACTCCGGACACGTATCGCCGACAGTTTCGGGGCACGGAAAAGAAGCCTAACGATACCCATATGGAATGGGCGCACCGAATGCGGAGAGCGGCAAATCACTGGCTGAGCGGAAGTAAAGCGGTGACTGGGGAGGAAATTTTACAATTGTTTCTCTTAGAACATTTTTATAATGGCATGGAACAGCAAGGGAAGGAATGGCTGCGAGACAGGCGGCCTTCTACCTTAGAAGAAGCAGCCAAATTGGCCGATGAACATTATGACTCCCGTCTTCACGAACCCATGAACTACCGAGCTCCAGCACGGGTCGAACCCAGAGAGGTTTACCGTGCACCCCCTCGTGCTGAATTCCGAGCCCCGGTGCCCACAGGGCCCGTCCGACACTCAGGACCACCCAATAACAGCTCTGAGCGTCCCAGACCGACTTGCCACCGATGCAAGCAACCAGGGCATTTCATGGCTAGCTGCCCCCTTAATACGCACCAGACACCCAGGAATTACAATTACCCCTCTGGGTCCTATCGTCCGGCCCGGGCCCTCTGTGGTAACCAAGAGGCCCCTACGGAGGGATATGTGGGGCCGCTTCACGAGGCAGACCCTGTATATGCTGCCTCAGATAACCGCCAGCACCATCGGCAGAGGGTATGGCTCGAGGGGCGATCTACCGAGGGATTGCGAGACACAGGGGCTACTATCACGCTGGTACAGAGTCATTTGGTTCCAGAGCACAAGCGATCCGGACAGACTGTGGCCGTTAGAGTGGCGGGGGGGATGTGTACAAAATTCCAACAGCTAAAGTGCATCTTGATTGGGGAGCGGGAAAGGGGGCTGTGAACGTGGGCCTAATGGATAATTTACCTGCCGAAGTACTACTGGGCAACGATTTGGGCCCCATGACTTCTGCCTATGCTCCAGTATGCAACAACGAGGCGGACCCAGTGACTACACGGGCCCAAGCCCGGACGGAGCGAGAGCTCTCACCAGTGCGGGAGACACAGGTAAGACCTACCCCGACCTTGCCTGACAGGTTAGGCCCCATACCCTGGGACACCCCAGATGCTTTCGAGGCAGAGTCTAAGACTGACCCGACCTTACAAAAGTACCGGGAACGAGCAGAGACCGGAGGGGGCGGGGCAGATAACGAAACATTCTTATGGGAAAAAGGGAAACTATACCGCTGGACAGAGAAAAGGGGACAGCGTAGGCGACAGCTGGTAGTGCCCCACAAATACCGTCAAGAAATCCTCAAAATAGGCCACGACATCCCCTTAGCAGGCCACCTAGCCGTTACCCGTACCCTACACCGCATTACTCACACGTTCTTTTGGCCAGGGGTGCACGCTGACGTTAGAACTTACTGTAACACCTGCGATGTGTGTCAACGAGTAGGAAGGCGAGGCGATCACCCTTAAGCCCAGCTAGTAAATATGCCCATTGTAGAGGAACCCTTCAGCCGGGTTGCTATTGACCTAGTGGGACCACTGGCTACCCCTAGTCCCTCCGGTAAGCGATACATTCTTACCGTAGTGGACTACGCTACCAGGTACCCAGAGGCTGTCGCCCTATCCAACATACAAGCGGATACGGTAGCGAATGCACTAGTACAGGTGTTCTCCCGGGTAGGATTTCCAAAAGAAATCCTATCCGACCGAGGCATCCAATTTACGGCTGAATTGACCCAACAACTCTGGCAGGTTTGCAAAATTAAGTCCCTCCTGAGCTCCCCATACCACCCCCAGACGAACGGGCTGTGTGAGAGGTTCAATGGGACCCTCAAGCAAATGCTCAAGACGTTCACTCAGGAATACCGAGACTGGGAACGCTTCCTGCCGCACCTCCTATTTGCTTATCAGGAGGTGCCCCAGGAAACGACAGGGTTCTCTCCCTTCGAGTTGCTCTACGGAAGAAAGGTACGGGGACCCCTAAACCTGATCCGGGAGCACTGGGAGGGAGAGATGGAGGCTGACGGTGTCCCAATTGTGCCATACGTGCTGGAACTCAGGGACCGAATGGAGCAATTAGCCAAATCCGTGCGGGCTAATCTCCAGTTGGCCCAGAGAAGACAGAAAGTATGGTACGATCGGGGGGCCCGAAAGAGAATCTTCACCATAGGACAAAAGGTGTTAGTACTTAAGCCGGTGAAGACAGACAAATTGCAGGCGTCCTGGCAGGGTCCCTACCAGATCGTAGAGAAAAGGGGAGACACCACTTATGTGATAGCTAGCTGCCACGACAACAATCTTAGAAAGACATTCCATGTAAACATGCTCAAGGAATATTTTGAGCGACCAGAGAACGTGACGGCCGTATGTTGTTCCCCTCAGGAAGACCCCGACAGTTTACCCATTCCAGACCTATTAGAAAAGAGCCTCCCCACAGGTATAGTGGCGCAGGTTCAGATAGGGGACCGACTTAGCCCCACTGAAAGGGAGCAGCTCAACCAACTCCTCCAGTCCAAACACCTCACCTTCTCCCTGAAGCCAGGGTACACTACTTTAACCACCCACCAGGTAGATACTCCGGGACAAGCTCCCTTGCGCCAGGCTCCGTACCGAATCCCCGAAGCAGTTAGGACAGGAATGAAGAAGGAGATCGATGAGATGCTCCAGCTCAGGGTAATTGAGCCCTCCGATAGTCCCTGGGCCTCCCCAGTTGTCTTGGTGCCCAAGAAAGATGGGACCACCCGGTTCTGCGTAGACTATCGGAGGCTCAATGAAAAGACCGTGACGGACGCTTACCCTATGCCCAGGGTAGACGAGCTACTCGATCGTATAGCCAGGGGAAATTACCTGACCACTATTGACCTCTGCAAAGGTTACTGGCAGATTCCCCTGGCCCCGGAGGCTATCCCCAAGTCGGCATTCGTCACTCCATTCGGCTTATATCAGTTTAGGGTAATGCCGTTTGGGATGAAGAATGCCCCAGCTACATTCCAGCGCTTGGTGGATAGGCTCCTGGATGGCTTCCAGAGTTTTGCTTGCGCCTACCTGGACGACATAGCGATCCACAGTGAGTCCTGGGAGGACCACTTAGCTCATGTGGGAATGGTTCTGGATCAGATCCGGGCTGCTGGCCTGACTCTGAAGCCAGAAAAATGCCACTTTGGGATGGCCGAGGTACAGTACCTGGGTCACCGGGTGGGGTGTGGAAAGCAGCGACCAGAGCCGGCCAAAATAGAAGCTGTCGCCAATTGGCCCACCCCCATCACTAAGACTCAGGTCCTAGCCTTCCTGGGCATGGCAGGGTACTATAGACGGTTCGTACCAGACTACAGCACACTTGCCAAACCCCTGACTGACTTGACCAAGAAGAACTTACCTCGACAGGTCCTGTGGTCTCCCCACTGTGAAACGGCTTTCCAGGCTCTCAAAAATGCTCTAATTAACGCTCCTGTCTTGGCGGCCCCAGCCCTTAACAAACGTTTTATCGTCCATACAGATGCTTCCATGTTCGGGCTGGGAGCCGTCCTCAGCCAAGTAGGCGAAGATGGAGGGGAGCATCCAGTTGCCTACATCAGCCGGAAGCTCCTGCCCCGCGAAGTCAGCTATGCAGCGGTCGAAAAGGAGTGTTTGGCTTTGGTGTGGGCATTAAAGAAATTGACTCCCTATTTATATGGTCAGGAGTTCACTCTGGTCACCGACCATAACCCGTTGGTGTGGCTGAACCGGGTCTCTGGAGATAACGGCAGGCTATTACGTTGGAGCTTATCGTTGCAACCCTTCAATTTCACCATTACTTACAGACCTGGGAAACAGAATGGCAACGCCGACGGGTTGTCCAGACAAACCGACCTCAGCCCCGCATAACCAGCGGTCTGGACAGCCTTAGTCTGCCCCGAAAAGGGGTCAGACCGTGTCTGCCAGAGTGTTCCACAGAAAGGGAGCACTGTTACAGAAGCATTAGTTATTTTGTTGTGAAGAGCTTATTTCCCAGCAGCAATGCCTGAACCAGCAAGCCAGCGCCTAAGAAGGGCTCCAAGAAAACCGTAACAAGTATCATTTCATAAAGAGTTAACTCTTTTTTTTCAGCTTTTAGAAACTATTGTCTAATCACCTCTGGAGCCAGACTGCTAATTGATAAGATGAACTTGTAAACTTGTTATCTTAAGTACTGTAATCCTATTGTGGCCTGTCAAAGGAAAGTGCTCTCTATCTAAATGTGTGATGGGGGATTTTGTGCTTCCCCCCCTCTCCCCCTGGGAGTGCCCTGTGTGCATGTAACCTTAATAAAAAGCAGGCTGGGCATCCCAGTCCTGAGTTCTTGTTTGACCCTCAATCGCAGCGTTGACTCGTTTTTGTGGGCAGAAGGGTATCCTAGCTGTACTGCAGCTAAGGGAGATTATTCTATATTTGCGAGACTCATATAGAATACTATGGAAAGCAGCTTCTCCCCTCTTTAGCAATAGGGATCCAGGCTACTAAGCGGTCCATCTCTCAGCGAGACTAAGGGTAACCGTAACAGGGTATATTTAGATATGAAATATAATCATATGAGATGATTTGTGTGTCTAATATAGTCAGAAATTCAACATATGTTAAAGACATCTTTTTATTCAGAATAACCTGGATTCACTCATGCATTTATTCTTCAGATTATTGCTCTATTGTTCTCAGTTCTAAGTA
Organism: Bombina bombina; assembly: GCF_027579735.1. NCBI lineage: Eukaryota > Metazoa > Chordata > Amphibia > Anura > Bombinatoridae > Bombina > Bombina bombina. The sequence continues at coordinate 454,712,890 of NC_069505.1, read as the reverse complement.
TAATTTAAAAAAAAATCGATCATGATGTGACTTAGGGATGTCCAAACTGTGATCACTAATAGATATCTATATCATTCATAGATATAGTTCTTGTTGGGAGCCCGGGGGGATCCAGCACTGACTTGGAAATTGTTTCCAAACATTCTGGTAAGTCCATTGACTCATTCATATGTCATTGAAGGTGTATTTGGAATATATATTATGATCATGATTCTGATGAAGCATTACATTTGACTCAAACATATAATTTAGTACTATGATTATATCTCAAACTTTTTAAAATATTGAAAGATTAATATCTCAAAGCTTCTTAGTCTACACCGTTGTTGTTCAGAAGATGGATAACATATGTTTGGTGTTCTTTTAAATTGTGTAAACAATCATGAAGTGATACACACATGAGAACTCTCAAATGTTGCATGTACTCTTATTTTGTGAATTTATATGAAATCCAAACACTAACATTAAATTCTTACTCATTGCGAATAACATATCTAATGTCATTTGTATGCTCCATCAAAATGATGTAAATCATAACTTTGGGTC